>NC_022026.1:4843666-4849468 GCF_000317375.1 Microtus ochrogaster | reverse complement strand
TGTTTTGTTTTTTCAAGACAGGGTTTCTCTGTGGGTGTGTGTGTGTGTGTGTGTGAGAGAGAGAGAGAGAGAGAGAGAGAGAGAGAGAGAGAGAGAGAGAGAGAGAGAGAGAGAGACGAGGAGGAGGAGAAAAGGGAGATCAAAAGAGGTAAGCTAAGCCTCGGGGCACTGGGAGATAAACTCCAGGCTGAGCCGGAGCTCACCGCGCTCCCGGGTGCCCGGCGTCTGCACCGCTGATGGCTGTGCTGATGTTGCCTTGGCCGCCGCCGCCGCGCTCTAAGGCTGGTCGCGCTTGTGCAAAAAATGTTTCTCCGCTACTCGAGACCAAAAAACCTGCCCTGTCTACTGAGCATGCCCGGTTTGACAGCTTCACAGCCTAGGCTTTTTTTTTTTTCTTTTTTCTTTTCCCCAAGCCTCCAGGTTTTAGCCGCAGCTGAGCCCCGGGAGGTGGGGGTTGAGCTGGGAGGAGCTGGAGGAGGAGGGCTGAAGGAGCAGGTAACAAGCGGAGGAAGGGACGTGGAACTGAGAATGATCAGGAGTGTTTGAGGGTGGAGAGAGCAGGAAAAAGCTCGGTACCAGAGCAAAAGGCAATATGGACAAACAAAATTTTGATTTCAGACCACACTAGGACAATTTCTCTTCTCACATGACCAGCATTTATCATTATTTTCTCTCGAAGATGAGGTGGAATGGAGACTTCGAAGGAGAATTTGTTAATCTCAGAATCAACCCGGGACAGTATTTCCCATTCATGATATGCATAAGCAGACAAGCAGGCGCGCGCGAACACACACACACACACACACACACACACACACACACACACACACGAACATAAGCGCTAAAACTCTCCATTGCAGCTTCATTGCGTAAAGCTTCAGGACCAGCTTAGAAATTTGAGAAGTCTCTTGCCAGTATAACTTTAGTGTGTATGGGATAAACCCCAAAGCGGGGGGGGGGGATTGTTTATGGGTTCTTCTTAATGTCCTATTCTTCTTGCTCTTCAGAAAAGCCAAGAGGGGAATGTGCTACTAGGGTACCCGAAAGCTCTCACTGGTGTTGTGTAGAGAGCAACTCCAAACTGTCATCCATTGACAGTATGACCCCAGTGCACCAAGGGACCACAAGACAGGTCAGACCTAACAATATCCTCAAAGAACAGGGTGTGTGTGTGTGTGTGTGTGTGTGTGTGTGTGTGTGTGTGTGTGTAGAAGGCTCTCTTAATCCTACTGTGCTTGGCCATTCTGGCCCCCGGGTTCCCCAAACAGCTTTATCCCTCACCTAGCTGGGCAGGAGAGCACTAACCCAAGCAAACCTACTCCCCTGCCCCAAGCCTGGGATCCCTCCCTTCCCACCCACTTCAGCTTCCTCGAAAAAGCGGAGAAGTGGAATCTGCACACCCAGAAACTCGCTTGGGGAGCTTTAGGAGACTCACTAGGCATGCTGGAGACTTTGGGGCGCCTCGCAAGGAGGCACTCTCCAGCCGCTAACATCTGCATGGCTGGACCAGATGTGACTGAAGTGGGGAGGCTTTGGCGCCATCTCCAACAAGCCTTTACTGTTCCGGGAAGGGCGCCGGCGACGCCCATAACTGCCTTCTGCCAGGCTTCCAAGGGAAAGCAAGAGACCATGGGAGATACCAAATGCTTAGCTAGGGGAGCAGCATCAACTGGAAAAAGAACATGAGTCTTTGCAGACTCGCAAGCTCTAACCCTACAGCTCAACCCCAGAAACATCCAGGCACTGGGAGCGCATCAGGGCTTGCAAGCCCGGTTTGTGTTCCTGGGGTCTTTCTATCTCAAACTAAAGAAATGATTATCGCCAGGAGTCACGGAGTCTTTGACCTAAAGACATTTACTGATGTTTTTCTTGAGTGCAAAAGAAGGTTGTGTATAAATACGCTTGTGTGCACGCATACTTTTTAATAACGACCAGCTATTGCTGCCTTGGGAGCCCACTAGGGGTTGCAGTAAGGCACGTTTGGAGCTGTGGCTGGCGCTAATTAACCGGAAGAGTTGATCTTGCAGCGCATCAAAGCTTCCAGCTGTTCTCCTCCCAGGGTGGCAACAGCTGCCAGCGGACAGCTTCCGGAATGTATGATCCCTGCACTCCAGAGCAAAGGGACAGCTTTCAGTTTCCAAATAAAAAAGAAAGAAAAAGAGAAAAGGAAAAAAAAAGAGTTAGTATAGGGTGACGCCAGGGGGAGATGTTAGCACCATATCGTCCCATCGTTCCTGCTTTTGATACAGTTTTTTGCAGAGGGAGCATCGGTGGCCCATCACACCAGAGAGGGTTGGTAGTATTGGGATCAGAACATTTTGGGATGGGGAGAGTAATAATAAAAGCACCTATTCCCATCGCTCTCTTTCCAAAGCTACCTTCAGCTACAAGCAATCATTTGGATCGTTGCTGCTCAAAATACAGGCACCTCCAGTCCCGCCCTATTACCTTTCCAACAAAGAAAAAAAAAAGATGAAAAACAAGGGGCAACTGCTTTCTCTGTGGTCTCTCTGTTGGGATGTTTAAAACTGTAAGGAAGAGTGAGTACAAACCTGTCTTGCCATCAGCAAATAAATAATACTTCTAAAAGCCACTACCTTACTTCAAGACAAGTAAGTTGTTCATATAAAAACAGATAATTTTATAAAAATTAGAAAAGTAAAGATTCTACATTTCTAGCTACCCAAACCCTTAACTATGGAAAACAATTCAAATAAAACTTATAGAACACATCCTCAACCCTCACATTAGAACATTAGAGAGAGAGAGAGAGAGAGAGAGAGAGAGAGAGAGAGAATCTGCCTGCCTGTCTGTCTGTCTGACTGTCTCTGTGTGTGTGTTTCTGAAACAGGAAAGAGAACCATCTAGTCAGTGAATTTATCGACTGGAAATATTGCTGAATCTAAGGAAATTGTGTAATCGGTGATTAAGTTTTGAAAGAGTTCCCCATTAACAGAGAGGAAATTGTAACAAAACAGAAAATTGGAAACCCCTGCCAATCATGAAAATGGAATATTGGATTTAAAACTATGAATATCTCACTCTTTCTCTGGCTGTTAGTTTTTCAAGACACTGGAGGAGAGCCAGTGAATACCTAAAGATTTAATACATGGAGATTCAAGTTCCTGGCCTTTTAGCTGCGTATTTAACCAATAAAGTATTTCATCTCTATTGCCTGTTCTTTTACATTTTCCTCTCATTTTTTGTACTTTGTTCCTTTCTTTACTTGACGTGCACACCTTTTCCTGTGCTAACTTCAAAGCATTGTTTTCTATTCTAACAGAGTACAAAGGACTATGCCACAATTCTCCCTTATCCTAAGAACTGATACATTGATGTTTATAGTTCGATATCTTGATACTGTAGGTATATTTCACAAAGCATTTCTCCAATGTTAGAGATCCTCTACATACATTTATACCACTAGAAATAATAGAATATTCAGGTAGTTTTGCACATAAGACCATGCATTTACACTTCAAATGTGGAAATTATGACAAGGAAACACTAATTTGCTAGTTTCAGAATGGCCAATCTAAAGGGAAACATAAGCAACTACAATAAAGCACATAATTTCTATTTGCTTAGTTTATATTATTCAAATAATTTGATAGGAATTTAAAAAAAATATATGGCTTCACAAAATAACCTAAACACTAAAATACAGAACAAAGAAATACTATTAAAAGCTGCAAGGGGAAAAAACCAAGTAACATATAAAGGCAGACCTATTAGAATTATATCTAGTTTCTCAATGGAGACCCTAAAAGCCAGAGGGTCTGGACAGATGTGGGGCAGATTCTAGGAGACCATAGATGGCAGTTCATAATAGAATACCTAGCAAAATAATAGAATTTAAAAAATGGGCTACAGATCTAAGCAGAAAATTCTCAAGAAAGGGATCACCAATGGCTGATAAACATTTATAAAAATGTTCAACATCTTTAGCCATCAGGGAAATGCAAAACTACTTTGAGATTCCATAGCACACCTGTCAGAATAACTAAGATAAATAACACAAATAACAGTTCTTAGTGGTAAGAATGTGGATCAAAGGAAACACTCCTCCATTGCTGGTGGGAGTGAAAACTTGTTTAGCCTCAAAGGAAATCAGTATGGTGCTTACTTAAAAAGGTGGCACTCAATCTATCGCAAGACCCAGTTATACTACTCTTGGGCATATACCTAAATGATAATACATTCTACCTCAAGTACAGTTGTTCAGCTATGTTCCTAGTGGCTTTATTCATAATATCCAGTAACTAGAAACAGCCGAGATACCCCTCAGTCAAAGAATGAGTAGAGAAAATGTGGTACATTTTGATAATGGAGGATTCCTTAATCGTTTAAAGGATGACACCATAAAATTTTCAGGCAAAACATCATCTTGAGTGAAGTAACCCATAATTAGAAAGACAAACATGTTATGTACTCACAAGTGCATGTTAGCTATAAAGTAAGGGATAATCATCCTACAATCCACAGACTCAAGGAGGTCTCAAGGGAAGATGCATGGATCGCCATAGAAAGGGGAAATAGACTAGATTTTGCAGGTGAACTGCAGGCATGTCAAGATGAGAATATGAGGGAGCAGGTGTGAGGAGATAGAGGAAGAGAGAGAAGACGGAAATTAGAGGGCATTGGGGGAGGGCTATGTGGAAACTTAGTGTAGTGGAAACTCTCTGGGATCTATAAGGTTGACTGATAATCTCCTGGTAATGGAGGATATGCAGACTGAACTGCCTGTCTTCTGTAACCAGGCAAGCCTTTCTATAAGTAGATTTTTCTTTGGGCTGCCAGCACACAAAAAATGACATGGAGATTTTGTTTGTTGTTTTTTTTTTTTTCTCACCAAACTATTTTTATTTTCTTTCTTAGCAACAAGGTCAATGTCCTAGATTCCACTAATTTTTGAAAATGTATTAGATTTTTTTTTAAAAAAAATAGCAATCCAAGTTTCCACTCCCTCCCCTCCTTTCATTCCCTCCACAAACTTCCCACCCCACGCCCATCTAATCCTCAGAGAGGGTAAGGAACATTGCTTTGTGGAAGATCTAAGGCCCTCCCTGCTATATCTAGGCTGAGCAAAGTATCCATCCAAAGACAATAGGATCTCAAAAAGCCAGTACACGCAGTAGTAATAAATCCTGATGCCACTGCTAGTGGCCTCTCAGTCTGTCCCAACCATGCAACTGTCAACCATATTCAGAGGAACTAGTTTGGTCCTATTCTTGTTCCTTCCCAGTCTGGCTGGAGTTGGTGAGCTTCTATTAGCTCAGGTAAACTGTTTCAGTGGGTGTGTTCATCATGGTCTTGACCTCTTTGATCATATTCTCATTATGTCCACTCTTCAACTGGACATTGGGAGCTCAGTCCAGTGTTCCGATGTGGGTCTCTCTCTCTGTTTCCATTAGTTGTTGAATGAACGTACTATGGTGATATTTAAGATAATCATCAGTCTGATTACAGGGCAAGTCAAGATCAGGCCCCCTCTTCTCTATTGGTTAGGGTCTTAGGCGGGGTCATCCTTGTGGATTCCTGGGAATTTCTCTAGAGCCTGGTTTCTGTTAACCTTATAATAGCTCCCTCAAACAAGATATCTCTTCCTTTGTTCTCATCTCTATCCTTCCTCCCATCTCCACTAGCCCATTCCCCAAAATTCTCCTCAACCCTCTCCTTCTCCCTTCCTCTTCCCATTCTACCCTCCCTTCTTTTCCCACCCTCTTGCTCCCAATTTTCTCAGGCAATTTTGTCTGTTTCCAATTTCCAGGTGGGTCTATATATGTTTTTCTTTGGGTTCAC
>NC_022026.1:4825952-4842780 GCF_000317375.1 Microtus ochrogaster | reverse complement strand
GGTCTCCTGTGCCCATGCATTGAAGTCTACTTCCCACTTTCTCTTCTATCAGGTTCAGCATGGTTGGATTTGAGTTCTGCACATGGATATGTATGGATCATTTTCATTGTTCTACATGTTGATATCCAGTTATGCCAGCATCATTTTTTAAAGATGCTTTCTTTTTTCCATTTTATAATTTTAGCTTCTTTGTCCAAAATCAGGTGTTTAGAGGTGTGTGGATTAATATCTGGGTCTTTCATTTAATTCCATTGGTTAACCTCTCTGTTTGTATGACAATAACTACCTGTTTTTGTGACTGTAGCTCTGTAATAGAGCTTGATGTCAGGGATGGTGATGCCTCTAGAAGTTTCTTTACTGTACAGGATTGTTTTAGCTATCCTAGGATTTTTATTTTTCCATATGAAGTTGATTATTGTTCTTTTAAGATCTTTGAAGAACTGAGTTGGAGTTTTGATGGGGATTACGTTGTATCTATAGATTGCTTTTGGTAGGATTGCCATTTTTACACTATGTTGATCCTACCTATTCAAGAGAATGGGAAATATTTCCATTTTCGGGTATCTTCTTCAATTTCTTTCTTCAAAGACTTAACGCTCTTGTCAAATAGCCTTTCACTTCTTTAGTTAGTGTTATCCCAAGATATTTCATGTTATTGTGGCTATTTTGAAAGGTGATGTTTCTCTGATTTCCCTCTCAGCATCTTTAACATTTGTGTATAGAAGGGCTACTGATTTTTTTTTTTGAGTTGATCTTGTATCCGGCCACATCACTGAAGGTATTTATCAGCTGTACACTATCATATCATCTGCAAATAACAAAAGTTTGATATCTTTCTTTCCAATTTGAATCCTTTTGATCTTTTTTTGTCTTACTGCTATTGCTAAAACTTCAAAAACTATGTTGAAAAGATATGGAGAGAGTGGACAGCCTTGTCTTGCTCCTGATTTTAGTGGAATCTCTTTGAATTTCTCTCCATTTAATTTGATGTTGGTTGTCATCTGCTGTATATTGCTTTCATTATGTTTAGATATGTTCCTTGTATCCCTGATCTCTCCAAGACCTTTATCATGAAAGGGTGTTGGATTTTGTCAAGTGTCTTGGTTCAATCCTTGTAGTGGCTGTCTGAGTGCTTGGGAGTCTTTCTTGATCTGTTCCGTACTGTCAATATCTGTCTCAGAAATCCTCTGAGGTCTCTCTAAGCCTCCTTTCTTGGTCTTCTCTCCTGGTTTGCTGTCTTGGTGCTCTCTCTTAATCCCCTCAATGTTTTAGCAATTTCTTGGTCCCCTTAGTATTATAGCACTTAGGCAGGGTGTGGCTAGTAGCTTGCAGGGTCCAGTAAGTGGGTTTGGGTTTTGGGGGAGCCTAGCTGCAAGAAACTCCTTGCTGGCTGGCTAGAAAAGCCAAGGGAGTTTGGGGAGGGCCTGGGGTTTTTTGCCCTCTGTGGAGGTCCTAGAGAGTGGGGCATCTCACCATGTGGCTGTACACTTACATTTTAATTCCCCTCAGTATTGGAGCAAGCTGTGTTTCAGAGTTCCACCAAGGTTTCAGGAGGATAGGCAGCAACAGAGAACTTTATTATTAATTATGAAAGTTCGGCCAATAGTTCAGGCTTGTTCCTAACTAGTTTTTACAAATTAAATTGCCCATATATTTTAATATATGTTATTTTATATAGTTCAGTCATTTTTACTCTGTTTTCCCCATCCTGCTTTCTTTCTGTCTTGCTGGTGACTCTATCCTTCTTCTTCCTGGAGTTCTCCCTGCTATATCTCCTGCATGGCTATTGGCCATTCATCTTTTTGTTAAACCAATCATGAGGACATACCTTCACACAGTGTAAAGAAATATTCCACAGCAACTGTCAGAGGTAGGACTGGGATAGAAACCCATCCACAAAACCTATGACTTTAAACAGTGGTTCTCAATCTTCCTAAAGTTGCAACTCTATAATTTTCTCATGTTGTGATGACCCCCATTATAAAATTGTTTTTGTTGCTACTTCCTAAATTTAATTTTGCCACTGAGCATTAAAAGAACTGCAGAAGTTCTCACCATTCCCAATTTCAATTACTACAGAGCTATAATAATAAAACCTGCATGGCTTTGACATAAAAATAGACATGTTGATCAATGAAATTGAACTGAAGACCTTGACCTAACACCACACACCTATGGACACCTGATTTTTGAAGAAGAAGCCAGAAATACAATTAAAAATTTTAAATAAAAAGTAAAAAAAAGCATCTATAAGAAATGGTGCTTGTATAACTGAATATCAGTATGTGGAAGAACACAAATAGGTCCTTATCTATTGCTTGCACAAAACTCAATTTCAGGTGGATCAAAGAACTTAACATAAAAACAGACACACTGATCCTGATAAGCTAGAGAGTAACAGCCTTGAACACCTTGGCACAGGAGGCAACATTCTGAACAGGACACTGATAGAGTAGGAACTAAAATCAATAATTAATAAATGGCATCACATGAAAGTGAAAAGTTTCCATAAGGCAAAAGACACTGTCAATTGAACAAAGTGTCAACCTACAGAATAGGAAAAGATTTTACTAACTCTATACCCAATAGAAGACTGATATCCAACATATATAATGAACTCAATAAATTAGATATCAGAAAAACAAATAACTCAATTAAAATTAGTGTATAGATCTAACTAGAGAATTCTTAATAGCAGAATCTCCAATAGCTGAGAAACACAGAAATGTTCAATATCCTTAGCCTTCAGGGACATACAAAACAAAGCTATTTTGAGATTCCATCTTACATCTGTCAAAATGGTTAAGATCAAAAACACAAGTGACAGTGCATGCTGATGAGAATGAGGAACAAGGGAAACACTCCTCCATTGCTGGTGGAAGTGACATGTATAACCACTATGGAAATCAATATGGTTGTTCCTTAGAAAGGTGGGAATTAATCTACCTCAAGAACCAGGTATATCACTTTTGGTTTCTCGAAAGGACTCTCCATCCTACAACAGGGACAGTTATTCAGTTATGTTCACAGTGGCTCGATTCATAATATCCAGAGTGTAGAAACAACCGAGATGTCTCTCAACAGAAGAATGGATAAACAAATTGTGGTATACATACACAATGGGGTATTACTCAGCTATTCAAAAAAAATAACATCATGGAGTTTGCAGGTCCATCAATGGACTGAGAAAAATTCATCCTTGATGAGGTAGCACAGATCCAGAAAGATAAATATGGTATGTATTCACTTATAAGGGGATATTAACTGTTAAATAAATTATAAACAACATACAATCCATAGTCCCAGGCAACTTAGGTAAAGAAGAGGTGACAAGGGGGACTCATGGATCTGTCTTGGAGGGCAAAATAGAATAAATTTCATGGGCAGACTCGGGGCAGGCAGGGACTGGATTTGGGGATCCAGTTTGGGGGAATGTGGTGAAAGAAGAGACTGACAGGAGAGATGGCTGGAATTGTGTGTGGAAGCATTTGGGTTTTTTGTGGAAAGCTAGTACAGTGGAAACTTCCTGGAATCTATAAAGGTGATCCTAATGAGGACTCCTAGTAATGGGGGATATGGAGTTCCAACTTGCTATATCTTAGAGACTGGCAAGGTTTCCCGTTCAAGACTAGATTGACTAGAGACTAGGTTGTTTGTACCAAACCTTTTCTTTTGATCCATCGACAAACTCCCAAATTAACACAGAGACTTATTATTAGTTTTGAATTTTTGGCTTAATTTAGGCATGTTTTTTGGCTAGCTATTTAAATTAAATTAACCTGTTTCTCTTCATCTAGCTTTTCGCTCAGAACTTATTACCTTTCTTACTTCTGTATATCTTACTTTCACTGCTTCTCTATGTCTGGCTGGCTGGCATCTTCCTGGCTTCTGGCCCGAGATGTATCTCTCATTCTGTCCTCCTTCTCTCATTCATTCCTTTTTCTCTCATTTGTTCTCTCTCCCTGCCAGCCCCGGGTATCCTTTCTCCTGCCCAGATAATGGCTTTTCAGCTCTTTTTAGACCAATCAGGTGCATTAGGCAATGCAACGTATCTTTTCATAATTAAACACATATTCTCAGATCATTAAATAAATGCAGCATAAACAAATAATACGCTTTTACACAAAGTAATATTCTGCAGCATAAAGAGATGTAACACATCTTCACATAGTTAGCATAATATTCTGCAACAGTTTTTGGGCAAGGGCATCCCGTGGAAATCCCCAAAGAACCCACGCTGTTGCTAAAACAAATAGTTGCTGTCCACACACTGACAGCAGAGTCCATTGCCAAGGACAATACCCATACAACAAATTGAGCATGGAGATGTCAAGGCAGTATCTAAACAAAGCCTTCACCTTTATATTTTTGTCTTTTTGGTGTGTGAAGGTACTCTACAGGCTACTGAAAGAGAAACATAAACATTAATCCAGCCATAAAATCTTTGATATATAATCTGTCCTTTCTGCAAAATATGCAAAGGCAATGGTGGCACAAAACTTGTGGTAGTAGCCAACCAATGTCTTATTGACTTAAAGCTCATTCCATGAGAAGAAACCCATACCTGATGCTGCTTGGGTAACCAAGAACCAGAGACTAGATATCCCAGAGACCTAGGGTAAAACCAAACACTACTGATCTGAAAAAATCAATAAAATGATTCCTAATAATACTCTGCTCTACTCATAGATCAGTCTCTTATCTAGTCATCACCAGAGATGCTTCCACTGGCAGTAGATGGAAACAGATGCAGAGACCAACCACCACACATTATGCAGAGAGAATCTAAATTGAATGTCTCCATCAAATCCCTTCCTTCAGAACTCAGGGAATCCCACAGGGAGACAGAAAATTTAAAAGACACAGAGGGGATGGAGGACACCAGGAAGGAGAACAAAGTCCTCTGAATCAACTAAGAAAGATGCAAATGAGCTCACAAAAACTGAAGCAGCAATCAAGGGAACATGACACATCTTCTGTGTATATATTATTTCTATTAACTTAATATGCTAATGGGACTCTTGGCTGTGTAAATGAGTGTGTCTCTGACTCTTGTGCCTGCTCTGCTCTTGGGATTCTTTTTCTCCTGTTGAGTTGCCATGTCCTACTTGGATATGATATTGTTTCCATTCATCTAATTTTATTTTATTTTGTCATTTTTGGTCATTATCTCTTAGAAGGCTATTCTTTTTTAAAGAGAGAGACAACATATGGATCTAAAGGAGAGAGGAGGTTGGAAGGAATAGGGAGGTGCAAAGGTAGGGGAAATTATAATCAGAATATATTGTATGAGAAAAGAGCTTATTTTCATTAAAAGAAAAAATTATGGATTGAACAAAGGCACATACTCATGTACTCATTCACCTTTATGTATATTCCTGAAACTATTATAATTACATAATTTTAATTTCCCTTGTGATTATGTAGCATCTACAGAAACTCAGGAACTGTGACAGCACTATGAATAACAAAGACACTGACTTAAAGAAGCTAAGAGGTGTTCACAGAGGAGTAAATTCACAAATTCACTAATCAACATGCATATTTCAGTGGTTATTACCACATACCTAGAAGAGCAGTGTTTTTGAGAATAATATAGATATTTTGGCTTTGATTTTTAAAATGTACATTTAATCCATAGGTTTCATTCTGTGAAAAGACTGCACAATGGAAATTTCACTTATTTCAATCTTGTTTCTAAGTACCCTCATAAGTAAGAGCATAAGTACAATAATATTAGAAGACTTAAGTCAATAACAATTACATAAAGAAAATCAATGTGTGCCATCTGAAATGAAGGAGTTTTATTTGGTTGCTTGGCTAATGGGAGGATATTTTCAAAGGTGTACTTTCAATATGTATTTGTTGTGGTGAACCATTATTGCTGTTGATAACCATACCATGCAGAGATCAGTTTCCAGAGGTTAGGAGTGCTGCTAGAATTTAACTTATGACTGAAATGACTAGAAACAGGAATGGTAGCTGAAGGCTTCTCCCAAAGAGCTACCATAAACAGGTCTCAAAACCTGTAAGGCACCAACTTGTTGCTAGAGATTGCCCATTTCTGGCCAGCTGTGGTCTCTGCTGGGAAAAGCAGCCACATTCCAGATTGGAGGAAGCTCACTAGAATCTGAATGTTAGCAGTTGGGAGCCAAAATTCTGGATACAACTGTTCACAACAGTCAAATAAAGATACTTTTTCACACACTGTAGTAAGGCTGAGGAGAACAATTGGAAAGCCAATTAATGTCATCTCCATACCTATTTCTACTTAGCATCTAAATGGAACCTGTGTAGCCACTTTTCTGGTCAGTAGGGCAGTGAGAAGCAAAATGCATGAAAAATAAAGGGCTGCAGAAAGTTACATTATATTCCATATAACAAGCCCTTCTCAATGAAGTATATATTCATACAAAATATCATTCATTATAAAAGATCTATCAATGTTGCTGGACCTTATTCTGAAAATAAAATGTAGGCCTAATGCAGATTAATCATAACTTTCAGACACCAAGTCTTCCCAACAGGGTGCAATAGCAATTCTTTTGTATTATTACTATAATGGATTCAAATAACTGCTTAAATTAAAAGTTATAGACAGTTGAGAGAATTTTCTCTGGTCTCTATTTTATATGAAATCCACTTGCATTTTAAGTTGATGTACATAAACAAATAGAGCCTTAACAGTAATTTGTTCCCTCATAAAGATAATGTAGTGGCTTCCCTTTCAGAACTGCTAGTGTTTGTCTTTATATTGGAAATACTTTTAGAAATATTACTCTGGCACTTTTTGACTATCATAGTTATTGAAAAAAGAAAAAAATATTTCAAAATGTACAATGATTTCTGTTTGAGAGATGAAATTACTCTTGAAAAAAAGAATGTTAAAAGAGTTCAGAACAATTAGGATTGTTCTCTTGGCATTTAAATGCACTTGAACTTCTCTCTAACTTTGTGACCTCATCATCATAACCTTTTAAGTAAGTTATTACCATGATTGACTTACAGGAAACTATTAATTTATATTGAAGCATTTAGTGCTTCAGAAACACATTCTTAATCTGGCCATAAGAAGATTTTACAGTCATACACATTAGTAGTTGCTATTGCATGTTAACAATTATCAGAACAGTCTATTATAAACACAATTAAAAAGAGGCATTTTAGGACTGGAATTACAGTTCAATTCTAGACCATTTGCCTACCATATGTGAATCCCTAAATTCAATCTCAGCAATGGAAAAAGGCATTGTACATGAAAAATTGGAAGTATGTCCTTACTCTTTCTACACAGCACAGTAAACATGAATAATTTTTTTTCATAATAAGAAAATAGACTCCCCATATATGTCTTCATTCTCTCATTATTTTTTTCACCAAGCAGAAAATTACATAAAACCTAGTGTGGGCCTATTGAGTTCTATGTACTAAGAAAGGGATGGTTGTAATCAAAGTATATATATCCCTACCCTTGTTTATATTATTGGCTACTGGCAACAGGTAGGCATAATTAATTCTATAGTACAGTTAATTCTAAACATTATTGTTATCATTCTGAAAAAGTAGGTCAGTTTTAGCTGGGAGGTGGTGGTGTATGCCTTTAATCCCAGCACTCAGGAGGCAGAAGCAGGTGGATCTCTGTGAGTTCTAGGACAGCCTGGTCTACAAGAGCTAGTTCTACTACAGGCTCCAAAGCTACAGAGAAACCCTGTCTCAAGAAACCAAAAAAAATGTAGATCAGTTTTTTTTCCATTTATTTATTTATTAAAGATTTCTGTCTCTTCCCCGCCACCTCCTCCCATTTCCCTCCCCCTCCCCCAATCAAGTTCCCCTCCCTTGTCAGCCCATAGAGCTATCAGGGTTCCCTGCCCAGGGGTAAGTCCAAGGACCATCCACCTCTATCCAGGTCTAGTAAGGTGAGCATCCAAACTGCCTAGGCTCCCACAAAGCCAATACGTGCAGTAGGATCAAAAACCCACTGCCATTGTTCTTGAGTTCTCAGTAGACCATGAAAGCCAGAAAGTCCTGGATGTAGATCAGTTTTAATTCATATAAAACTACTTGGACACCACCACAGATTACAATAACAGCTTGTAATTTATAGTATAATGAGTATGTAAATAGTATATAAGAACAAATAACATAACATGAGCCAAGAGATTAAGAAAGAAAGCATCCCACTTAAGCTTTGGGGATCATGAAAAAGATTTTTGAATTTTCCAAAAGGATAATAGGGAATAAAGGTAGACATGATATTATCTTTTCAAAAGTCAACCAAGTCATGCTCAATTTCAATTGAACATTTTCTCTAATTCTTGTTTCAAACCTCTCTCTGATGTGGGAGTGTCATATCAATCTTGATTTCATTGGTTAATCAATAAAGAAACTGCTTGGCCTGATAGGTTAGAACATAGGTGGGTGGAGTAAACAGAACAGAATGCTGAGAGGAAGTGAGGCAGACTCTATGCCACTCCTCTCCAGGGCAGATGCGATGAAGCAAGCCGCCACATCAGACATGCTGAATCTTTCCTGGTAAGACTGGTGTTACACAGATTACTAAATATGGGTTAGGCAAGATGTGAGAATTAGCCATTAAGAGGCTAGAACTAATGGGCCAAGCAGTGTTTAAAAGAATACAGTTTCCATGTAATTATTTCTGGGCATAAACTAGCCAGGTGGCCGGGAGCCAGTTGGCAGGAATGCAGCCCACAGCTCCTTCAACATCTCTCTATGGTCTCAAAATATGATCTTTCAGATTCTCTTAGAGTCCCTTTAGGTTTCTCTATAATCACTCTCCTCTGAACTGCTGAAGCAATTTTTCCATTCTGGGACATTTTCCATTCTGTTTTGTGTCATACTTAAATCTTTATTTCTCTTTATTGTACATATAACATCATGAAGTCAGAGATACGTGCTTATAACTGTTGTGGTTATACATAGCAGGCTGTGTAGAAATAGATGAAGAAAAGTTTTGGATGAAACACTTTATTTAATATACAAAAGAACAAATAATATGAACAATATTTATAATTGGGAAATACATGTACACATTATGTATATGTATATACAGTTGAGTTAAATTTGAATGAATAAAATTGCTATGTTGCCTGCACTACATTGCAAATTTTCTATAAAATAGTATGCCTTGATTTAACATTTAGTCAATGTCATCGGAAAGACTTCCTAAAAGATAAAGCTTGTTGACAGAGGTTTCTGTCCTACCCAGTCCCTCAGCCGACTCAGTCCCAAAGAAACACACAGAGGCCTACATTTATTATAAAATGGTTGGCTTATTAGCTCAAGCTTCTTATTACCCACAGTTTTGGACACTGAAAACATATGTACTGAAGACCTCATGGTATCCTAATGGAAGTATATACAAGAGAGGAAAGATCTCATGTCAATACAGGAAAACAGAATACCACTCAGGGAGAAGAGGCTCTTTTATTACAATCTTTCTAGAGAAGAGACCTAACCAGCATCCCAAGACAACTGCAGCAGTTCCTTCCAAGAGCAATATACATAATGACCTAAATACTCATATTAAACTTCACTGGATAAAGGTTCCTAATTACTTTCCAACAGAACTACTCTGCAGATCAAGATTGCAGTTAATGAATCTTTGAAGCACAAAACACATATAAGCAATTTTGTCTCTAGGATTGGTTTTGTTTTGTTTTTGAGACAATGCTTCTCTATGTAGCTTTGGAACCTGTCCTGGAACTCATTTTGTAAACCGGGCTGGCTGGGAACTCACAGAGATCACCTCACAGCCTGCCTCTGCCTCCTAAGTGTTGGGATTAGAGGTATACACCACCACTGACCAACTTCTAGGATTGTTTTATATGATACCAATTATGTATTGCTACTCAACACATTTCTTCACGGGTAAGAAGCTTCAATCAACATTCTGCCATTTCTCAAACTACTATGAGTTACATGTAAGTTATTTCTATTATTATTATCTGGGCCCACAAAAGTACTAACATTCAGTTTAAGGGTCAAGTAGATGTGCATTCTCCCCCCAGGACCTCATGGTATCTAATATGTCAAATGCAGTGATTGTAACACTGGGGTAGTAGACCACTCTCTCCTTGTGGTCTTTATCCATGAGGTTGCATATCCTCCGCATCAACTATTAACTATTGCATATAAAATAACCCTGACAATTCCTGATTATGCAACATCAATTTATTAGTTTTCATGCCTGTGTGAGTTATCCTAGCATTTATTCCATTATTTCCTTGATAAAATTATGTATGTTATATGGTTAGCCAGATTGAAAGGCACAAGGTGTCCTCACAGTCATGTCTGGAAATAGGCTCTAGTTATTAGTTTTCTTTGCTTTGGTTATGATCTACATGATCCTTTATAATTTGTAAGTTACATAAAATTTCCCAATATGATGTCATCAGGGTATTATAACAAATGAGCAAATACAGAAGCCGCAAGGCCTCCGAAGTCCTAATCTTCATAATACAGTGTTTTTTTCTGCCATATTTACTTGGTGAAATATTATTACTCAGATTTAAATGAAAAAAAAGTTATTTTAATTCTTTGGAAGATGAGCAACAAAACACTATAGTGGTGTTTTACTTTTTACCAATGCCACAATTTATGTATTGTGAATTACTGTTTAAGTGGCTTATTGTAGTGAAGAGGCGAGCAGGCCCGCTTTTCGTCCAGGCCTGCTCCCGCACAGAAAGCTTAACCACCCCAGAATAATTACACAGAAACTGTATTCATTTAAACACTTCCTGGCCCATTAGTTCTAGCCTCTTATTGGCTAACTCTCACATCTTGGTTAACCCATTGCTAATAATCTGTGTACCACCACAAAGTGGTGGCTTACCGGGAAGATTCTAACCACTGTCTGTCTTGGGTAGGAGAAGCATGGTGACTGACTTACTTCCCTTCTTCCCAGCAATCTGTTCTGTCTACTCCACCCACCTATGTTCTGATCTATCAGGTCAAGCAGTTTCTTTATTAATTAACCAATGAAAGCAACACAGAAAGAAGACTCACCTACATCAGCTTATGATATAAATTCAACTATAGCAAAATTTTCATCTTTTCAACCTTTTTGAATTTTGATGCATTTTAGTTCCCTACTTATTTTAGTTTCTCATCCTTTTCTTGTTTATGACATAGAAATTCAATGAATACTTTGCTCAGCCTGGATATAGTAGGGAGGCCTTGGACCTTCCACAAAGCCTTACCCTCTCTGAGGAGTGGATGGGGGTTGGGCTGGAGGGAAAAGTGGATGGAATTGGAAGAGGGGAGGGATAGGGAACTGGGATTGGTATGTAAAATGTAAAATGATTTTTGTTTTAAAAAAAATAAAATTAAAAAAGTATTTAAACAAATACCAATAACAAGTTGTTACATAGTAATCTCAGATCTCCTGACAGGTTTCCTTCTAAGTACCTTATACCCATTACTTTATTAATTCCTCACAGTAAGTTTTTGAAAGGAGTAATATCACCACCATTTTTCAGACAAAAAGTAATGGACTCATAGAATAATTAAGTCATTCTCTTTCAAACAATGGTACAATTCTTAGTATTGTGTCCTTATAACAGGGTAGTGTATATTTCTGTAAATTCAGTTCTATGCACTTATTGTATATTTTAGTTTCACAAATGTCCTTAATTACAATAAATCTGGTTATATACATGATCTCAAATCTTTCTACTTAAATATATACCAAAATGATACACCAATAACTTTTGATCTGCCTCAATTTTTTTCCCTATGGCTGTAATGAAATTCTTTTATCTTCAGATTCAGGTGAAGCATATTTTCATTTATTTTCTATTAGAGATAATGGTGACATAAATAACCAGAAAACTGTAAAAAATAACATATTTCAATATAAATCTTTGTGCATTTACTTGCACATTTTAGAATACTTTCTGAGATTTGATTTGGTAGATTAAATATTATACACTTGATATTATTAAGTATCACTTTAAATAAACTTCATTATGAGGCTATCCACTGTCTACTTACTCCATATAGAACATATTGCGTCATACATGCTAAATTAAACTAATAAAAATTTTCATTGGTGCTTTAATGTACATTAACTTGATTGCTAGTAATTTTGAAATGTTGTATCTACTTAGTTTTTCTTTACTTAAGGATCTACTCTTTTCTTATAGATTTTACAGAAGGCTGATATTTGGTATATTATCTCTTTATTTTCATGTGTTGCAGATATTTTCTCAGTCAATGAATCACTATTTTCAAATCTGCCAATATTTTCCAACTTGGAAAATGGGTTTGATGATTTTTAGAATGATAACTTACTACCCCATAATTCCTTTACAGTATTTATGTTTCTTCCATTATCTTTAATACTATTAGAAATCATAATTTAAAGTTTATTTCCCTTCATTGTATCAATTTCCTGTTCAGACTATTTTCCTACATTTGATTTTCTTATTGTATTTTATGAAATGTAGATACTTTCTTCAGTTATAAGCACATTTTCATGAGTAAAGTTACCATAATATTATGTATCTCATTTTTCAGAATATTCTCAGTTCTTTTATACTGGTTTGTGTGAGTTTTCTTGAAGTAATACAAAGCCATGTTATATTGCTTCATCATATTGCTACCCATTGTTCTATCTCTCTTACTTTTTAAGATATGATTTTTCTACATAACCAAGGATAGTCACGAACTCTCAGAAATCTTCTTTCCTCATAGGCTAGGATTACAGATGTGAAATAAAATACCAGAATTCATGAAGTTTTTGGTATATCTCAAATATGAAATCTTTCTTTCTCACCTCCCTTTATTTAAAAAAATGAAAAAAGATATTTTGTTACTTCTTTTACCTATATGAACTTTATATAAAATTGTCTTAGCATTTAAAATGCTATAAAGGCCTCTGCTTTTCTTTCAGAACTGATATAGAAAGATGACTTATGAATTTAGGTTGTTTTATGAGATAAGTCAAATTTAGGGATGAACTTGCATTTCACAGAGTAAAGGGGTATGTGTGTGTTTTTCCGTCTGTCTGTCTGTCTGTCTCTCTCTCTCTCTCTCTCTGTGTGTGTGTGTGTGTGTGTGTGTGTGTGTATAATACTAGGGATTAAAATTTATGTCTGACAAGAGAGTCTATAAAAGAATGTCACAGCAAAATTAGGTAGGAAAGTTTTATGTGGAAAATGAGGAAATAATATCCTTATTTTGAGCGAAAAACCCTGAACTAAGACACATATCATATGCTGATTCTCATTGACCTAAACAACCTTCTTCAATTGAATAAAATGTTTTTTTTAATTGAAACATCCTTAAAATGTAATCAATTGCTAGATAAATTTTACTTCTATTTTTCCATTACAGTTCTATACTGATTACTGTTGTGGAATATCAGTTAAAGATATGTTATATTCATTTATGTCATGGAATATTTACTTACTGATGTGAAGATGTGTTGCCTTATTTTATGTTGCATATTTTTTTAAATTCTGTAAGGTTGTGTTATTTTGCCAAAGAGCTGAATGGCAAATAACTAGGCAGGAGAGAGAAGTAGATGGGGCTGGCAGGCTGAGACAATGAATAAGAGAAGAAGGAAGAGAAGAAAGAGAGAGGAACAAGCAAAGGAGGATGCTAGAGGCCAGCCACTCAGCAACACACCCAATCACATAACCAGACACAGAATAAGAAGGAAAAAGGTATATAGAATAGAGAAAGGTAAATGCCCAGAGGCAAAAAGTAGATGGGATAATTTAAGAAAATATGGCTAGAAACAAGCCAAGCTAAGTCTGGTCATTTATTTGAAGGTGGGTTGTGGACCCCCAAAGAGCAAGGAGAGAAGAAACAACTACAGACTCCCTTTTTGACCAAGGAGCCCCAATGTACTCTAATCTGCAATTACATTTTGTAGAATTTTTTTTACTTATTTTGTGGGATTACATGCATATATAATAAAACATAATCATATCAAGCTGTGATTTATCTTGCAAATTCTCACAGCTTCCTGTCTTTTTCTTTATAACCTACTAACTCCAGTTATTGTTGCTTAAGTGTGCATAGATGTGGGGCCATTCATTGGAGCATGGGAAACCACATCTTCAATAAGAATTATGTTCCCTCCCCAAATATCAACTAGAAATATCTCCTCAGTATGGACTAGTGCCTGGAGATTATCTGCCTCATCTGTGCCAGGATAAGACTGTTTTGATCTTGTGTAGGTCTTGGGCAGGTAACCACAGCTGCTCTGTGTTCATGATTTCTATAGCCATAGCATGTCCAAAAGGTACCATTCAACCGCAGTCCTCCCCATTCTCCAGCTCTCGGGCTCTTTCCACCTTGTCTTCCTTGATGTTTCCTGAACATTGCTAGTGTGGGAGTTAATGTATTAGTCTCGATTAGGGCTGAGTACCATGTCTCAGCATTTTGACAAGTTATGCATCTCTCTACCACTGCTATCCACTGTAAAAAGTTTTTCTGAATGTGACTGAGAACAAACTAGGTATACAGCTATAAACATAATTATAATGTAACATAACAGCATGAGCATGAAAAAGAAAAGCCAAAATCACTAGCAGGTTCTACCTTAGTTCCTATAATCTCCTCTGCCATGGACTTTTGATCAGTATTACAAAAGCAGTTAAAAAAATTACCTGCTGCACAACAGTCCTCAAATTTGATAAGTAAGTAGTCACCTTATAACAGTTATGCCACTAGTGCCTCAGTAGGCATAGTTTGCCTGCTAGGTAAGTATTAAATAATGAATGGTCCAGTTTTGAGTAAGACAATTGATATTTTTCCCCTACCAGCCTAAATAATTCTTTCTAGCACTATGAAACCTAGTTATCAGGAAGGAAGTTTCCCATTTGATTTAAGATTTATATTTAAATGTTCTACATATAAACTGAGTGATATTTTCAGCAATAAGATCTTACTGTGTAGTCATGATGGGTAACCAAGGGCAACACCAATACTTTGTGTTGTTTGAAAAACCTCTTAGGCTTCTTTGGCCAATAAACTCTGGGAGCTAAAGCCTTGTATTGTGGTGTGGGAGAATTGTCTATATTCCTTCAATCATGTTTTAAATAAACACTTATTGGCCAGGCAGAAAGTATAGGTGAAAAAAACAGACAGAAAGTAAAAATGATGCAATGAGAACAGGAAAATTCTGGGAAGAAGGAAGTTGATACCTCCCACTCTTGCCCAGACTCTGAAGAAGCAGGATGTGATCTGCCCAACTGAAAAAGGTACTGAGCCACATAGTTAACATAAATCAAAATAATGGGTTAATGTAAGTCACAAGAGCTAATAAAAAGCCTGAGCTAATGGGCCAATCAGTTTTATAACTTATGGAGATCACTGTGTGATTTTCTTTGGGGCTAAACAGCTGTGGGAACCGGACAGGACAGGACAAAAACCCCCAACAAACAGAACCCTTCGTGTTACAGTATTGTGAATTTCATTCAATAAATTGAGTCTTTTAAGAGTCACATTGTCCACCTATGCAGGGTGGACATTAGAACTCTTTTGTAACTCTTTTGTAAAGGTTGAATTTTTGTATTAGCTGAATTATAATAAGGTTTTTCACTTGAGCACATACCCACTTGTCTTTACAACCTAATACAGAGATACTTGCACATTCACATTAATTGGTGCTTTATTCACTATAGCAAAGAAATATAATCAGTCTAGATCCTCATTAATGGATAAATGGATAAAAAATGTGGCACATATTCAAAATGGAATATTAGCTATCTATAAAGAAAGACAAATTCATATCTTTTTCTCCATTCAATTATTTACACTTCCTTCCCTTCTCTCAATTCCCTTCCACTCCCCCACACCCCCTCCTCCCTCTCCAACCCTGCTTGAGAGAGGGCAGGAACCCAGCCCTGTGGGAAATCCTAGGCTCTCCCTCCTACATCCAGGCCTAGGGAGCTGTGCATCCATATAGACTAGGGTCCCAAAAAGCCAGGACATGCCAAAAAACAAGTACCAGTGCCTTTGTCAATGGCTTCTCAGTCAGGCCCCATTGTCAGCCACAAGCAGAGAGTCCGGTTGGACCACATGCTCATCCAGACCCTGTGTAGCTGGATTTGGTGAGCTCCCATTAGAACAGGCACACTGCTTCAGTTGGTGGACCAACCCCTCGCTGTCCTGACTTCTTTGCTTGTCTTCTCCCTCCTTCTGCCTTTCAACTGGACCTTGGGAGCTCAGTCTGTTGCTTTGATGAGGATCTCTGTCTCTATCTCCATCCAGACTAAGGTTCTATGGTGATATTCAAGATAATAATCAGCATGATAGTGGGGCAAGGATCGTTCAGGTACCCTTTCCTCTGCTGTCCAAAGTCCTAGCTGGGGACATCCCCATGAACACCTGGGATTCTCTCTAGAGCCAAGTCTCTTGCCAACCCTAAAATGGATCTCTTAATGTAGGTACCTTCTTCCCTGCTCCTATATCTGCCCCTTCCTCCATCTCCACCCTCCCACTCCCCCAAGCTGTTGTCAGTCCTTCCTTTCTCCCTTCCCTCTCCCCTTCTCCCCTTTCCCCCAACCTTACCCCCATCCCTGCCCCCACCCTCATGCTCACAACTTTTGCTCTGCAATCTTGTTTGCTTCCAATTTCCAGGAGGATCTATAAATGTTTTTCTTTGGGTTCACTTTGTTATTTGGCTTCTCTGGGCTTGTGAACTATAGGCTTAATGACCTTGGTTTAAGGCTAGAGTCCACAAATGAGTGAGTACATACCATATTCATCTTTTTGAGTCTGGGTTATCTCACTCAGGATAGTGTTTTCTATTTCCATCCATTTGCATGCAAAATTCAAGATGTCATTGTTTTTT
>NC_022026.1:4814268-4825509 GCF_000317375.1 Microtus ochrogaster | reverse complement strand
TTTTTTCAATTGGGTTAATTAGCATTTTAAAGTCTAGTTTCTTGAGTTCTTTATATATTTTGGAGGTCAGACTTTTGTCTGTTGCAGGGTTGGTGAAGATCTCCTCCCATTCAGTAGGATGCCTTTTTGTCTTAATGACAGTGTCCTTTGTTTTACAGAAGCCTCTCAGTTAAAGGAGGTCCCATTTATTCAATGTTGCCCTTATTGTCTGTGCTACTGGCATTATCTGTAGAAAGTGGTCTCCTGTGCCCATGTGTTGTAGTCTACTTCCCACTTTCTCTTCTATTAGGTTTAATGCAGACGGTTTTATACTGAAGAACAAGACAAGGCTGTCCACTCTCACCATATCTCTTCAAGATAGTGCTTGAAGTTCTAGCAATAGCAATATGACAACATAAGGAGATCAAGGGGATTTGAATAGGAAAGGAAGAAGTCAAACTTTCGTTATTTGCAGATGATTTGATAGTGTATGTTAGTGACCCCAAAAACTCTAACAAAGAACTCCTACAGCTGATAAATACCTTCAGTGATGTGGCAGGTTACAAGATCAACTCAAAAACCAGTAGCCCTCCTATACACAAAAGACAGAGAAGCAGCGAGAATTCACCTTTTACGATAGCCACAAAAAGCATAAAGTATCTTGGGGTAACTCTAACCTAGGAAGTGAAAGATCTATTTGGCAAGAACTTTAAGGCATTGAAGAAAGAAATTGAAAAGGACACCAGAAAATGGAAGGATCTCCCATGCTTTTGGATGGGTAGGATCCACATAGTAAAAATGGCAATTCTACCAAAGGCAATCTATAAATTCAATGCAATCTCCATTAAAATCCCAACAAAATTCATCACATACCTTGAGAGAAAAATAACTATATATGGAAAACCAAAAAACCCCAGAGAGCCAAAACAGTCCTATACAATAAAGGAACTTCTGGAGGCATTACCACCCTTGACTTCAAACTCTATTACAGAGCTACAGTAATGAAAATAGGTTAGTATTGTCATAAAACATAGAAGTCAACCAATGGAATCGAATAGAAGACCAGATTAACCCACAAACTTATGAACACCTGATTTTCGACAAAGGAGCTAAAAGTATACAATGGTACAAAATCTTGTCTTTAAAAATTGGCTTTGAAAAAAATTTGCATATGTGTGATAAAACTGGGAAAATGATCCTTAGTAAGATAACTCTGGCCCTTATTTTAATATAAAAGTAAGAAGACACCACATTTTCTCTCTGTCTCCTATTTAGATTCTACACTTGAAACTATTGTTTTGTTACTTAACTTGGAGGAAAAGTGGGAAACAGCAAAGAGGGTGATGGGGGACACAATCAGGGTGGAAGCAATAACAGATTATAGGTAAGTTGAAAATAGTGAGGCAGAATAAACAGGTCAGAAATGCTTAATCTGGAAAGGGTATGACAGTGTGGGGGGGAAGCAAGGAGAATGGAGAAGGCTAACTCCCCAAAAATAATGTGAGCAAATGTCCTTGTGGTATGAGTGTGCATCCTTTGGGCATATACCTAAGAATAGTATTGTTGGGTCCTGAGATAGATGGATCCCAATTTTGTCAGAAACCACCATACTGATTTCCAAAGTACCTGTACAAGTTTTCACTCTTGCCATCAATTGGGGAGTGTTCCTCTTTCTCCACAACCTCTCTAATTATAAGCTATCATCGGTGTTTTGGATCTTAGTCATTCACCAGTGTAGGATAGTATCTCAGAGTCTTTTTGATTTTTATTTCCTTGATGGCTAAGGATGCTGAACAACTGTGTCCATAGCAGCATTATTCATAACAGCCAGAACCTGGAAACAACCTAGATGTCCCTCAACTGAAGAATGAATAAAGAAAATGTGGTACATTTTCACAATGGAGTACTACTCAGAGGTAAAAAAAAACAATGCCATCTTGAAATTTGCATGAAAATGGATAGGGAAAAAACCATCCTGAGTAAAGTAACTCAGACACAGATAGACAAATATGGTATTTATTCACTCATAAGTCGGTAATAGGACCAAATAAAGCCCACTGAATGTGGGGAAGAGTTTTGAGGCTTGGACAGTCTGTGGGGCCACTGGCTGTGTGACCAAGATTTATCCCCAGTGTTTGACCTGATATGTAGGAGCACATTCTTTTTGGAGAGATGCCTTGTTCAGCCTAGATATAGGAGGGAGGGCCTTGGTCTTGCCTAGAATGAAGTGTCAGACTTTATTGACTCCCCATGGGAAGTCTTATTCTTTCTGAGGAGTAGATGGGTAGGTGGGGTATGGAGAAAGGTGGAGGAAGCAGGAAGAGGGGACAGAATGGGAAAGGGGATAGCTATGCAAAATGATAAAGACTGCATTAAAAAATATCTTAATAAAAGAGAAAGTGAGTGCTGAGAAATAACATCCTGCAAATTAAACTGATAAATTAAAGTCACTATTTCAGGCCTGAATTCCCAGCACTTGGGAGGCAGATTGTGAGACAACACCTTGAATTACATAGGGAGTTCATATTTCATATACAATCATTTTAAATCCAAATACAATGATTTGAGAATCTTTGAAAAAAGAAAGGCAGTATGAAAAATTGTAGGGAATTCCACTATCTCACACTCAAACTTTAAAAAGCTGGTTGAGGGACTGTACAAAAAGTGAAAATAAATAAGAGAAATCCAATGGTTACAAGGTTTAGAAAAGATTGAGGTGGGGGATGGGGAGAAGAGGAGGTAGTGGCTAGGTTAACAGAAAAACTATCCTGAGTGAGGTAACCCAGACCCTGAAAGATGAGCTTGGTATGTACTCATACATAAGTGAATACTTAATGTAAAGCAAAGGATAATAAGCCCATATTCCATAAGCCCAGAGAAGCTAAGTAACAAGGATAACCCTGGAGAAACATTTATAGAACATATATAACAAGATTTCCTGAGAAAATTGGGAGCATGGGGGTGGGGGAAAAAGACAGAGTAGCAGGGGAGGAGAAGTGAAGAAGAGGAAGTGGGAGGAGAACTTGAGGTAACAGGATGGTTGAGGTGGGTAAGGACAGAGGCAGACAGAAAGGAAAGAGATATCTTGATTGTGGGAGCCATTATGGGGCTAGCAAGAAACTTGGCAGTAGAGAAATTCCCAGGAATCCACAAGGATGACCCCAGTTAAGACCCTAAGTAATAATGGAGAGGGTGTCTGAACTGGCCTTGCCCTGAAGTCAGATTGATGACTATCTTAAATGTCATCACAGAACCTTCATCCAACAGCTGATGGAAGCAGAGGCAGAAATCCACAGTGGAGCCCTGGGCTGAGCTCCCCAAGTCCAGTAGAAGAGTGGGAAGAGTGAGAATATGAGCAAAGAGGTCAAGACCATGATAGGACTACCCACTGAAACAGCTTACCTGAGCTAATGGGAGTCCACCAACTCTGGCCTGATAGCTAGTGAACCAGCTTAGGACCAAATTAGCACTTCTGAATGTGGGTGACAGTTGTGTTGCTGGGGCAGACTGTACGGTCACTGGCAGTGAGACCAGGATTTATCCCTACTGCTTGTACTGGCTTTTTGAAACCCATTATCTTTGGAGGGATAACTTTCTCAGACTAGATAAAGTGGCAAGGGCCTGCCTCAAAGCAATGTGCTAGACTTTGTTAACTCCCCATGGCAAGCCTTACCCTCTTTAAGGAGAGGATGTCGGAGTAAGGTAGGGGAAGGTGGAGAGGATGAGAGGAGCGGAGGGAGTGAGAACCAGATTGGTATGTAAAATGAGAAAAGATAGGTTTTTTATTTTTTTAATTTTTTAATTTATTTATTAAAGATTTCTGCCTCCTCCCCTCCACTGCCTCCCATATCCCTCCCCCTCCCCCAATCAAGTCCCCTTCCCTCATCAGCCCGAAGAGCAGTCTGGGTTCCCTGCCTTGTGGGAAGTCCAAGGACCACCCACCTCCATCCAGGTCTAGTAAGGTGAGCATGCAAACTGCCTAGGCTCCCACAAAGCCAGCATGTGCAGTAGGATCAAAAACCCATTGCCATTGTTCTTGAGTTCTCAGTAGTCCTCATTGTCCGCTATGTTCAGAGAGTCCGGTTTTATCCCATGCTTTTTCAGACCTAGTCCAGCTGGTCTTGGTGAATTCCCGATAGAACATCTCCATTCTCTCAGAGTGTGGGTGTACCCCTTGTGGTCCTGAGTTCCTTGCTCGTGTTCCCTCTCCTTCTGCTCCTGATTTGGACCTTGGGATGTACTCACTCATATTTGGTTTCTAGCCATAAATAAAGGACATTAAGCCTATAATTCGTGATCCTAGAGAAGCTAAATAAGATGGTTAACCCAAAGAAAGACATATAGTCATCCTCCTAGAGATTAACTTTCATCTGTCGATGAAAGCAGACAGAGACGAAGACCCAAATTGGAACACTAGACTGAAATCCAAAAGATAGGTTTTTAAAAAAATAAAAAAGTATATATAAAAACACTAAATAGTTGGCAGTTTGAAGGAAGGTAGTAGGAAGGAAGGAAGGAAGGAAGGAAGGAAGGAAGGAAGGAAGGAAGGAAGGAAAAAAGGAAGGAAGGAAGGAAGGAAGAAAGGAAGAAAAAAGAGTAAGCTCACATTAAGAAATGCATAATCCTTATTTCTGGTCATTGCAGAACATCTTAGAATAGTGTGGGGGGGTGGCAAGTTTCTACTAGCTACATTACTATGTATAGTTACTTTTACTACTTTTGCTATATACTTTCTAAATCCTTTGTTATATATGATATTTACATATGTATCACTAACAAGTGATTGTTCATTAAATATATATACACCCTCAAATCTTCTTAAACCCACAAATAGACATCTTAAATTCATTTTATAAAATTGCCTTGTAAACAAACAAACGATAAAGCATTAACCTTCGATAGACTTGTACTATAAGTAATGTATTGATACTGCATTCCTTGTTGATCCAGCACAGCGAACGTGCCAAAATTATCAATATAATTTCTTTGGAGGAAAGGAAGAGAAATTGTTTCGCTGATGTCTGTGTAAAATGTAAATGAATATGGATGTGATTTGAGTGTTAGCATTCAGAGCTGCTAGTTCTTCTCTCTTAATTTAAATTTATATTCTTAATGTCTAGGTTGAGCCTAGGGAAATTTAAAAACCAATTTCATTAATGCTATAACTTCCATAGGAATCTCAATACACGCACAAGTTCCTAGATTGTGGAGTTATTGGATAAGAATATAGCAGCTAAGCATAATTGCAGAGTGGTTATGATACTTAAACATGTACTGTCAATTTTGATTTCAAAATTCCTCTGGGCCTAAACCCAATGTCCAAAAAGTTTCAGAAACATGAATCTAATATAGTAATGATTTTTAACATCTTTAAAGTGGAAACTTTACATTTCTGAACCATTGCCCAATCTGAATAAATGTGAATTAAACTGGATCATGTTTCATAACTGCAATAATTACATTGACATACATGATGCTTCATATTACTGCACACCCTGGGGTTCAAAGTTCACCTCACTAGAGTTAAGTTTTTCATTTAGTTTATTTTTCTCAATTGTAAATATGATGTCCTAGTCCTGTTTATTTTATTTCCCTAAGAATAGGAACACCAACCAAACATTACCAGTGTCCCCCTTGTCTCAGATAAACTTTTGTTCCTTTTTATGAAATATAAATAGAATATAAACATATAGTAAGTAATGGTTACATGTATTGAGGAAGTTTTTAAAAAGGCAAATATCTAACATTGAAGAATTCCTTAACAGGAGTAAATCTTTAAACCTGTTCTTAATCCTCACTATGATAATTTTGATTAGACTACTCCCCAGATTACTGTCAATGATGTCTTAGAATTACATGCATCCCAAGAGGTTCGACAACTCTTAATACTTTCATCATAAACCGTATCATGACTCTAAGTAATAAGAATTTTGATATAAAAAGATGTTGCCTTATTGATTTTTAAAAATTTTTCAGCTGAGGTATCTCCTACAAATCTCATTAACTTTAAATATCAGTAAGAAAGAAGAGGGGGGAAGGAAAAGGCCTGAATAGGAAGGGACAATGACAGGTATAAAACAGCTTCTATCACTACCAATACACTCAGGGACAGCTCTCAAAGCTATAGAGATTTGGCAAGGAAAAATATCTTCTTTTAGGCAGCAAATGTCACAGGACACTTAAGTTGAAAGGAAGTAAATATATTTGTGACTTTAAAAAAGTTTCCAGATTGTATGTGCATTTAAAATTAATTATTTTAAAACAACTTAAACTCACTTTATGATAGTTTAGTAATTTTCCCGTGAATTATTTTATGATTTTTATATTTTAGTAAGAAGTCAATGCATTCATGTAGGAATCCATGAACCTACCTTACAATCTTACATGTCTTGGAATGGTGAAATTTACAAAATTCACAAGATCACTCATCAAGTTTATATAAACAGTAAATAACTGTTGGAGAGAAAAGAGTCTCCCCACCCTACTTGACCTGCCTGGAAGAGACTCCCATAGCTACTAAGCCAACTGCAAGGTTTTAAGGAAGTTTCAGGGATGTAAGATCATATGTCAGCCACTGACTAGGGTAAACTTTTGAAAGATGTAGCTGTTTTTATGTCATCCACTCTACCATCAGAACTCATTTATGTTCTTCCAACCAGACACACAATCCTAAAGTCCCTCTCTCAACAAATGTTCATAGGGAAGGCAAATGAAATATAATAATGTAGCTAACGTCATGCTTTGTTAATAGAATTGAAAAACAGAAAATCACTACTCATTCTGAAATTTTCCATGTGAAATGTAAGGAATTGAGGCCCAAACAGAATTTCCCATTTCTTTCTATTTGAATATTGTGATTTAGGAAAAACTGAGATAATCTGACCTTGCATGCTGTGGATCTAAATCCCCTGCAAGATGAACAGTTGACAAAGATTTTCCTTCTTATGTCATTTGTTCTGTTGACTAGTTGTCATGTTGGACAATTTTGAATTAATGAAATACCATGTATCCTTTCAAGATCTGTAAAGAATTGTGTTGGAATTTTGATGAAGATCTGTAGTACTTGGTAGGATGGCTACTTTCCCTATGTTAACGCTACCAATCCATCATGAGAATAGCAGATTTTTCAGTATTCTGATATATTTTTCAATTTCTTTCTTCAAAGACTTGGTGTTTTTATTATATAAGTCTTTCACTTCTTTGATTAGAGTTATCTCAAGATATTTAATATTATTTGATGTTGTTTGAAGAGCTTTGTTTCAATGGTTACTATTTCAGTACATTTGTCATTTGTATATAGGAGGTCTACTGACTTATTTGAGTTATGCTTTTACTCCACCACTTGGCTAAGTTGTTTATCGGCTGTAGGAGTTCTGTGCTGGAATTTTTAGCATCACTTATGTATACTATCATATCATCTACACATAACAATCCTTTGAATTCTCCCTTCCAAATTTGCATTCCTTTCTTGCATTATTTTTCAAGCGAAAACTTTGAATACTATATTGAATAACTATGGGGAGAGTAGACAAACATGTTTTGTTCCTAATTTTAGTGGAATTGCTTTGGGCTTCTCTCCATTTAATTTGCTATTGGCAATCATCAGCTTGCTGTAAATTGCCTTTATTATTTTTAGGTATGTCCCTTTAATCCCTAGTCTCTCCAGAACTTTTTCAAAAGAGGTATTTAATTTTGTCAAAGGCTTTTTCAGCTTCTAATGAGATTATCATATGAGATTTTTGTACTTTAAGTTTATTATATGGTGCATTACATATGGTAAAACAAAAATCCCAGGATGGCTAAAACAATTCTGAGTAATAAAATAACTAAAGGAGGTCTCACCATTCCTGATTTATAGTCATACTACAGAGTTATGGCGATTAAAATTGCATGGTATTGGCATAGAAACAAACACATTGATCAATGAAATTGAACTGAAGACCAACACAAAAATCCACACACCTATGGAAACCTGAATTTTGAGCAAGAAGTCAGAAATATACACTGAAAAACAATAAATTATCTTTGAGAACTCATGCTGGTCAAACTGAATGTCTGAAGAATGTAGAAAATGCAAATAGATCCACATTTAACATCCTGCACAAAACTCAAGTCCAAGTGGATCAAAGACCTCAACATAAATCCAGACACACTGAACTTGAGAGAAGAGAAAGTGGGGAACAACCTTGAACATATTGGTACAGGACACAATATTTGAACAGAACATTGATAGCACAAACACTAAGATAGACAGGAAATGGGACCATATGAAGCCGAAAAGCTTCTGTAAGGTGAAGGATACTCTCAATTGAACAAATGGACAGCCTACTAAATGGAACAAATATATTTTCAACTCAACATCCAATAGAGGTCTAATATACAAAAATATATAAAGAACTCAAGAATTTAGATATCAGAAAAAATAATCCAATTATAAATGGGACTCAGATCTAAATAGAGAATTTTAAATAGAGGAATCTCTCTAGTGTCTGAGAAACACTTGCAGAAATTTATAACATCCTTAGCAATCAGGGAAATGCAAATCAAAATGACTTTGAGATTTGAGATTTCATCTTACACCTGTCAGAATGGCTAAGATCAATACCAAAAGTGACAATTCATGATGGAGTGGATATGGAACAAGGGAAACACTCCTCCATTGCTGATAGGACTGCAAACTGGTATATTCACTATTGAAACCAATATGGCAAACCATCAGAAAATTGGTAATTTCATATACTCAAAAGCCATTTCATCCTACCACAAAGACATTTTGTGAACTATGTTTATTTTGTTTTTATTCATAATAGAGATAAAATGGAAACAACATAGATGCACCTTAACTGAAGAATGAATAAAGAAAATGTGGGAAAAAACATTGACAGAATGAAGTATTAATCAGCTGTTTAAAATGACATCATGACAGGTGGAAACCTGGTGCAAAGGAAACTCCCATGAATCTTCAAGGATGAAGAAGGCTAAAAGTCCTAGCAATAGTGTATTGAAAGTCTAAACTGTCTATATTTTTTAGTCAGGTAAGGCTTCTAATGGTGGAACTTCATTATATTCCTTTGACTTGCTGGCCATGAGGTTCCTGTGGAAGTCCCTAAACAACCCCAGATAATGCTAGTAGAGAAGATTGTGTTCTGAAAACTGACTACAGGGCCCCAAGGCTGATGACAACATCCACACAGCTCATTGAAGGTAGAGAGATCAAGCAGGTACATGCATGGAATCTTCACCAGTACTCTTCAGTCTCTTTGGTGTGAGAAGGTACTCTGAAGGCTACTGAAAGGGAAACCTAGACACAAACTTAGCCACAAAACCCTCCACCTACAATCTGTCATCCATGCAAGATGTGGTGGAACAATAGTGAATCATAACTTATGTAAGTGGCCAATCAATATTTGATTTAACTCAAGGCCCATGTCCTACACTGCCTGGATGGCAAGAAACTGGAGACTAGATAGTCCAGAGACCTAGGGTAGAACCAAACACAACTGCTAACAACAAACAAACAAATAAATAAAATGATTCCTAAGGATCCTCTGTTATACTAATAGATTGGTGCCATAGTTGTCATCAGAGAGGTTTCTACTGGTGGCAGATGGGAGAGAGTACTGAGACCCACCCAGACATTTTGTAGAATCTAAATTGGATGTCTCTATTGCATCCTTCCTGTTGGAGACTGAGGATTCCCGTGAAACCATGAGAGGAAAGATAGTAAGAATTAGAGCGTATGAAGAACACCAGGAGAACATGTCTCACTGAATTAAATAAGAGGGCTCATATGGGCTCACATAGACTGAAGAGGCAAGCATGGGATCTACATTGGTCTGCACTAGGTCCTCTGTGTATATGCTAGGACTGTTGTTACCTTGGTGTTTTCATGGGACTCATGAGAGTGGGAGCTGGTGTTTCTCTGACTCATTTGCCTCCTCTTGAGACTCTTTTCCTTCTATTGGGTTGCCTTGTCCATACTCAATATGAGTGCTTTTCTCTTGTCTTATTGTAATTTGTTTTGTCACACTTAGCTGTTGTCTTTTGGAGGCTTGCTTTTTTTGAAGAGGAAATAGATTGGGAGTGGATCTGGAGCGGAGAGCTAGGAGGAGTAGAGGTAGAGGAAATGGTGATCAGGATGTACTATATAAAAGAAGAATCTGTTTTCAAAAAAAAAGGAATTTCATTAGTCAATTTTTTGCCTTTATTTCCATTGTTATTGGAGGTCTTTTTAGGAGGACATTGTGTATCAATAGATACACATTGTGTATGAATATAATTGTTTGTTTTCTAAAAATTCAGAATATTGAATCTTACGTTAAGGCCACTGTTTCATTTTTAGGTGAATTTTTATAGTGAGAGAGATAGAGATACAATTAATATTCTACATTATCACCTGCTAAGAAGGCTTATATCCAGTTTGTCTAGATTCAAGTTTCTGTAAATCAATGGCCTTAGAACGTGTTTTAAAAATTATTTCATTGATCTATTTATCTGTTTTTGTGCCAGTACCAGGACATTTTGTTTCTGTGGGTATATACTATATCTTTGAGCCAGGCATTTTGATACTACCAGCATTTTTGTTTTGACTCTTTAAGGTCTTTTATGTTTCTACATTAATTTTGGGCTAATTTTCTAAATAATAGAATTAAATTTTTTGAAGAAGTTTGCATTAAACTTGTTAATGTTACTTTTGGTTGTATGGCTATATTGACAGTATTGAATTTGCCCATGCTTTGATATGGCAAGTCCTTCAATTATTTATTTTTTAAAAATTCTTTCTTCAGCATTTTAAAAAGGCATTGCAACAATGTTTAATATTATTAGTTAAGTTCTTGTTAAGGTATTTTACTTTTATTGCTGCTTTTGTGTATACCAAAACAAAAACTCAAAAAAAAATCCAATTAATAAAAGAGAAATAAGCAGAATAGGCACTTTGTGGAAACATTTATTGCCAATGAAAAGTGCATTCCATTTGCCTCAGTTCCAATGGTTCTTAAAATATTAAGATAGACCACTTATTCTCAAATTTTCTAATGCTAAGAAACTTCAATTCTGTTCCTCATGTTGCGGTGAGCCCAACCATAAAATTATTTTTACTCTTATCTCGTAAATGTAATTTTGCTTATCATAATGTAAATATTTCTAGAGACAGCAGTTTGTAAGACGTGTTAAGAAGCACTGACATAGGGGCTGGAGAGATGGCTCAGTGGTTAAGAGCATTGCCTGCCCTTCAAAAGGTCCTGAGTTCAATTCCTGGCA
>NC_022026.1:4802099-4811243 GCF_000317375.1 Microtus ochrogaster | reverse complement strand
TCTCTGTCTCTGTCTCCTTTCATCGCCTGATGAAGGTTAATATTCAGGAGGATGCCTATATGTTTTTCTTTGGGTTCTCCTGATTGTTTTAAATGTATCTCAAAGATCATGTGCTAAATTCAGGCTTGGTCTGAAGTATATGACGCAACTAGGAGATGGAGAAGAGTGGAAAATATTAAGCCACAGAGCCAATGTCTTCAAAATGGGTATTGGCTACCTAAGCATTTCCTCTTTGTCTGCTAGATAAGATTAGATAAGCAATTTTCTCTCTCTCATGTCTTCACTATGTTTAAACTATCTTGTTAGAGGCTCTAAAGCAGAGGAATCAACTGCCAATAGTTGAAACCTTGACAACTGTGAGGCAGAAGAAAGTCTTTTCTCCTAAAATCACTTGTCTCAGGTATTCTATCATATTATTGGAAGCATCTAAATCCGTGCATGAGACAAAGTCAAATTCAAAGATTTTATACTATGGATATGATTTGTTAGTTTGGGCAGAGTAAAAGTGTGGAAGAGGATAAGTTGATGAATGTCTGGATTGTTTCAAATATCCATGTACATAGTGTTAATTTTGATATAATATTGGTAGTAATTTGCTGTTCCAGGTATGATGTAGCAGCATAAATCTGCTTCTGTAAAATAGCAACAAAAATCACACTGCTTACAATTAAACTTATAGCTCATTTGCCTGTTAATATTATTCTTTGACTACAATGGGACATCACTCTCCCCTCTTGTGAGGGACAGAGTGTTTTATTCTCTTCATAGTATAGTCAATGATTTTGTTATAGGTTATTCAATCTTTCTGCCCAACCACTCTTGATATCTTCCCATATTATTTTTCTGAAAAAAATATGATAATCTCATTAGATGCCAAAAAAAGCTTTTGACAAAATACAACATCCTTGCAGGATAAAGGTATTGGAGAGAGCAGGGGATACAAGGAACACACCTAAACATAATAAAGCCAATATACAGCAAGCCAATAGCCAACATCAAACTAAATGGAGAAGCACTCCCTGTGATTCCACTGAAATCAGGAACAAGACAAGGTTGTCCACTCTCTCCATATCTATTTAATATAGTTCTTGAAGTCCTAGCTAGAGCAATAGGACACCAAAAAGAGATCAAGGGGATACAAATTGGAAAAAAAAATAAGTCAAACTCTCACTGTTTGCTGATTATATGATAGTTTACTCTAGTGATCCCAAAAGTTCTACCAAGGAATATCTACAACTCATAAACACTTTCAGTAATGTAGCAGGATACAAGATTAACTAAAAAAAATCAGTAACCTTCCTGTACACAGATGATAAAAGGGCTTGGAAAGAAATCAGAGAAACAACACCCTTCACAATAGCCACAAATAGCATAAAATATCTCAGAGGAACTCTAATCAAACAAGTGGAAGACTTGTATGACAAGAACTTTAAATCTTTGAAGAAAGAAATTGAAGAAGACACCAGAGAGTGGAAAGATCTCCCATGCTCTTGGGTAGGCAGAATTAATATAGTAAAAATGGCAATCTTATTAATAGCAATCTACAGATTCAATGCATTGCCCATCAAAATCCCAGCAAAATTTTTCAAAGACCTTGAAAGAATAATACTCAACTCTATATGGAAAAGCAAAAAAGCCCAGGATAGCCAAAACAATCCTGTACAATAAAAAAAACTTCTGGAGGCATCACAATCTCTGACTTCAAACTCTACTACAGAGTTACAGTACTGAAAACAGCCTGGTATTGTCATTAGAACAGACAAGAGGACCAATGGAACTGAATAGAAGACATGGCTATCAATCCACACTCCTCCGAGCACCTGATTTTTGATAAAGAAGCAACAAATAGCAAATGGAAAAAAAAGAAAGCATATTTAACAAGTGGTGCTGGCATAACTGGATATCAACGTGTAGAAGAAGGAAAATAGACCAATATCTATCACCTTCCAGTATTTTTAAGGTAACTAGTACCAATGACTAAGTATATGGATTCAAACCAAGAAAAAGTACTAGCTTTATCCACAATGATATCAACATATTGACATTTTTTCACCATGTTCTTCAGTATATTGAAATGAACACACTATCGAACTGAAAACTAGTTAATGTGGTCAACGTTTTCTGTAATTAATTCATGTCACACACTTCTGTCAAGAATTGAATTTGAACGATAGCTTTTAGTCATCAAATGTATTTTACAACTGTTGGTATTTACTTAAAAAGCAGATTTTTAGAGTAGATGAAAGAATGGAGAAATAGATGGTATGGTAGTTATTACACAAATGGAATCTGATTAGATATAAATAATTTAAATTTAAAATGTTTGTTAATTACTAGCTGTGCTATCATGGAGAAAATTTTCAAATGGTATATGTATATCAGTGCCTTTATCTGTAAAATAATAAAAATACCTATGTGTTTTTGCATGAGCAATCAATGAAATAATGTGTATAAGTTCAATAATTTAACCACTGCTGTTATTACTATAGTTTCAGAAATATGTGAAACTTAAAACACTGAAATATTTAATTCAACTTTCAGAATAACATATTAATAATCATAAGTACACTTTAAAATACATTTGTTTTTCTAATTGCACATTTCCAAAATTATGCATTCTTATCTCTGAAAAATAAATGAAATAATATAAAAAATAACCATTTAAGTCTATGTATATGTAAAACTGTCTTAAAGTTAATAAACTGTTGCACCAAATATCATCTGTTGTATAATATAAATTATCAAAACAATTAAATTTAGTTTGTTAAATAAAGTATGTTTCAGAAAATAGATGGTTATAGAATTCCTAGTTGGAAAACAGTAAACAAACATAAACAATTTTCTTACTAAAGGAGAAAAACCAAACTTTGATTTGCTCTTAGCTACCCTAGCTGTGATTTATTTTTGATTACTATAATCTTTCATAACACTGACAATAAAAATTTGTACTATTTTTCAATCGTCTAATATTGCCAAAGGAAATATAGTTTTATAAACCACAAATGGACTATGCCAACAATTATAAGCTGTTTGACAGTAGAATTGCATTATTGTTGAGAAGCATAATTTGAAATACATAAATTGATGTCTGACCAGGCCACACAGAAGCTGTGCGATTTAGTTCAAAATTATTAATCTTACTTATGTCTTAGCCCCAACATTCAACTGTGAGTTTCTACTCACAGAGTCTACAGGGAGATGACATAACGCAACCATTTTACCACATTTCAAAAGATCTTGAAAATTATTTCTCTTTTAGGAGCTTTTGAAGGCATAGACCACAATGAAGACATTTGTCTTTCCCATTTTAAAGGCTCTGTTATAGGAAAACATAGAGCCCAGATTTTTGAAAGTCTAAGAAAAATTAAAAATTACATGTAGAAATTTTAATTCTCTCTTGTGCTTGTGTAGTTTCTAAATTTTATACATTGCTTTGATGATACTAACCTTTATTCATTTTTTATATGTAGAACTAACTTGGTCCTTAAACACAGCAGCTATTGTCTATAATAATTTGCAATTCATGAAAGTGTTATCATTTTAAAACCAAAAGAATAATGAATGTGGTAACAATGAATAAATATTCTAGATAACAATGAGTATATAATAATTAATTTGATATAATTGCAAGTATAAGATGTATATTACTAAGATTTTATTTTATTTAATAATTTCATTTAGCATTTTGCATATAATTTGTTTTGATCATGTTTATCCCACTCCATCAACTCTTCTCAGAACTTCCACTCCTCTCTATTACCCAATTTCATGTTCTGTCTCCCTCTCTCTTTCATCTCTCACAAGAAGAAACACAACAAAGCACGAAATAAAAAAAACTCACAAAACCTCAAAATGAAAATTGCAATAGAGAAAATATCAATAAGACAAAAGATGTCAAAATAAGTTTAAAAAACACTCCACAAAAAAGTATTTGTTTTGTATTGACCAAATACTCTTGGGCATGGGGCCTGTCATTGGGTGTGGTTTATAAATCCAGTGATTCTCCACTAGAAAGAACTGATTCATGGTATTGGAAGGTAATTAGCATATTGCCAGGGTAGAAAGAGAAGTAATCAATATTACCAACCTACAAATTTTTGACTTACAATAGCAACTTACCTGAAAGATGTATGAGTGAAATAGTGGAATAAATGTCACAGAAGTATAACCAACTACCTTTTAAAAAAATTAGATTTAAGGCTCACTCAGTGAGATGGAACTCATACCTAATACTGCTAAAGGGGGCAAGAACATGAGACTAGATAGGTTATAGGTGAAGGGGAAAGCATTTTACTCTAATTCTGCTAAAATAACATAGCAATAAAATAGTTTCTAATTATGTACTCATATTCTCATAGATCAGTACCGTTCCCAAACCTTATCAGAGAAGCTACTTCTTGATGTAAATAGGAATGAACACAGAGACCCACAACTGGACAATGTTCAGAAAAGACTTTTGAAGTAGCCAGTCCTAAAAAAGGATGTTTTTATCAAATTGCTTATTTTAAGACTTAGGGTATCTATGTAGACAAGGAGGCAGAAAGATTATAAGAGCCAGAGGTTATGAATGATGTCTCTGTTAGGGTGTCTATTCATGTGCAAAGGCATGATGACTACAGAAAGTCTTATAAAGAACACAATTAATTGGGGGGTTTGCTCACAGTTTCAGAGGTTCATTCCATTATCATCATAGCAGGAGCCGAGAGAGTATGCAGGGATACATAGTGGTAGAAGAGTAGCTGAGGGTCCTATATTTGCAGGCAAGTGAAAGTCAACTAAGATACTTAGTATTATCCTGAGGATAGGAAATCACTGTGCCATCATAGTGCTACATTTCCTCCAACAGGGCAGTCACTTCTAATAGTACCACTCCTTATGAGTTTATGAGGTTCAATAACACTCAAACTACCACATTCCACTTCCTGGACCCCATAATCTTAGAACAATACCATAATGCAAAGTGGATTTTCCTCAACCTCAAAAGTTCCCATACTCTACAATCTCAACAATGTTTAAAACTCCAAAATTCAAAGTCTTTTTTGAGGTTCATAAATTATCTTAACTGTAATCCCCTGTGAAGTCAAAATTTATATATATATATATATATATATGTATATATATATATATATATCCAACATATAATGTCACAAGATATACAATACCATTCCAAAACACAGGAAAGTAAGCATCGTGAGGAAATACTGGACAAAAGCAAGACTGAAAACCAGTTGGACAAACTCAAACCTCTGCATCTCTATATCTGATGTCAAAACAACCTTCAGATCTCCTCCAACTCTATTCAACTTTATTGACTACAACACATTTCTTTCTCTTGAATTGCTTCCACTCCCTGTTAGCAGCTTTCCGTGGAAGGCATGTTACATCTGCATCTCTCATATCTTGGTTCTCCAAGGCAATCCAGGTATCAACTTCACAGCTTCATTCAATAGCCTCTCTATTAGGCCTCCATTTAAGGACACCATTGACACCTTTGACCTCACTGTCTTTCATTAGGCACAGAGGCAAATTCCATAACCTGTGAACCTAGCTCCACCTTGTCTTATGGTAACAGAGTCTGTGGTTGGTTAAAATTGTTTACAGTAAGTGTGACTACACATCTTGACTTAGGATGTGGTTACTTGGTTCTTTTGACATTAAAATGGCACATACAGGTATATCCACTCCATCCTGACAGAGGGTCAAGATACATAAGCATCCCTGCTTCTTCTTTTGTAACAGGAGATTTGACTGAGGGAGTGGCTGCCTTCAGGTTATTTGGTCTAAGGTGGGTTCACTGCCTGCCTAAACAACAGAATGCTATAGAATGGATTAATGGCTTGATGGCTCAAAGTGTTGAAGCAATTATCTGTCCTTGAATTGTCATTTTTTTTGCCTTCTTCCCCCTTTTGTGTTGGGGTATAAAAGTATATGAAAAATTAAGTGCAGAAAATTTCATTATTCACTGGAACTTCCTTCCAATACTATCCTATGTTTCTGTTTTATTATTTTATTCATGTCTTCCTATTCTTTACTAACAATTGTGATCCCCATGCCCATCCCCTCGTGGTATTTTTAAACCCATTTCTTCTACCTTAACTGTAAAGCCAAAACCAATGGACAATGCTGCCAAGTTGTGTTGTTTATTGGGCCTGTAACATGGCACCTCAATTCAATTATGTCTTTGCCAATTTTCTGTCCTTCACTGCCTATTCTTGACTATCCTGAAACTGTATCTCTAGACCAGGTCAGTCTCAGCCTCTGTCTTCCAGTTATGAAGATCAGAAGGGTTCACTACCACTCCTCACACCTGGCTCTAAACTTTCTTTTAGTCACCTTTTACAAGCTGGAAACTAAGCTGGGTGAGATCTTGTTCTAGGATCACCACTCCCTTCAGTTGTTTTCCTAATCTGTTTATCTCCTTGAACACATGATTTAGATCCATTCTACTTCCTGGTGCTCCTTTTCTCCACAACATGCGCATTTTGTATTTTACTTTCATAACTTACTCCTTTTCTTTAAAATTTTTTATTTGAGTTAAGTCTAATACCTACACAACAGAGTCTATACTAGGCTGTTTTGAGATTTCTTTTGCCACAGGAATTAATCCAAAACTCTCCACTTTAGCCTCAGGCAGTCTCTTTTGACAAGGGCATAAAGCAGTCAATTTCTTCACCAAAATATCATTAGACCAACTTTTAGGCTATGTAGTAACATTCTTCTCTGAACCATACTGAGTCTCAGTCTTCCATGCTCCTACTAGTATGTCCCATTAAGCAGCACTTAAAGAATTTCACAGCTTTCCTAACCCTAAGTCCATCATACACCAAACAAAAGCATGGTCAGACCTATCACTGCAATACCTATGTCCCTGGTACAAACTTCTGTCTTAATTAGCATTTCTATTGTTGTGTGAAGACACCTTGACCCTGGCAACTTTAAAAAATAAAAACACTTAATTGGGGGAGGCATGCTTACAGTTTCAGAAGTTCAGTCCATTATCATCATGGCAGGGAACATGGCAACATGCAAGTAGACATGGTAGAGGAGCAACTGAGAGTCCTACATCTTGCAGGCAACAGGAAGTTGGCTGAGACATTGGGTGGTATCCTGAGAACATGAGCATAGGAAAACTCAAAGCCTGACCCCAAAGAGACAAATTTCCTCCAACAAGGCTATATAATAAAGCTATACCTTCCAGTAGTGCCACTCCCTATAAGGGTCAATTACACTTAAACTACTGCAACAACCTGTTTTCCTGACACAAGAGGAATATTGCGCACATGAACTTGTAGAAATTATGGCTGTATTACCTACAAGACCAGCACAGGTTCAAGCCAAATAGGATGCCAGCACTGAGAAGGGGAAATGGATATGGAGTCCCATCTCTAATGAAAGTTTATCTTTTAAATTATTTATCTGCATGTGTGTCTGTATAAGAATAAGTACACAGGATCTGTTGTGGATAATTGGCCATGAATGCAGATGCCTGAATAGTTCAGAAGAAGATGATGGATCTTCTGGCCCTGGAGTAAAAGGCAGTTGTGAGTCCACAAATTTAGATATTTAGGACCTGGGAATTGAACTCATGTTCTTTGAAATCTCAGTGTGTGTGTATGTAAGAGAGAGGGAGGTAGAAAGGGTGACTTTTAGAAACAAAAGGACTGATGCACATATGAAATCACAGAGGGGGTTGAAGTATGCATAGGGCCTGAACAAGATTCAGGTAACAACATTGCGAAGTGAAGTATACATAAGCGTCTATTCTCCTTAACTAAGAATTTATCTCCAAGTGTCAACTGCTCACAAAGGAAAAAAAATAGTTTTCCCCAGTGGAGTCTGACTGGGTATACATCTCACATCTAAGGGCATGCCCCATGTTCAGCAATACATGGCCAACACAAGATGGATTCAATGATAGTTTCTGGAGATATTTTTCCTTATAATGCTTTGTTTGAGCATTATTTTACCTTACTGATCTTTTGCTTGTATATTATAGTTTCTGAATTTGTGTTTTTATGGTTTTGTTTGTGTGTTTATTAAATTTTGTTTTGATTTTTTTCCTGTTTGCTTATTGGTGGTTTTATAAAGAGAAAGAAAAAGAAAGTATGGAGTTGGGTGGGGGCGAGGAGAATGTGGGAGCTGATGAAGGAGGGAAAACTCTAATCAGAATATCTTGTAAGAAAAACATTCAGTAAAAAGAGAGAAGTATATGCTCTTAACTGTTGATATTTTAATCCAACACATAAAATATATTTGCAAATTCATTTTTATGGAAGAGATACAAAATTAAAAGTGTTTATGGCTTATAGAAGTCATAATTTCGCCTTCTATGTACCTTAAAAAGGTAGGTCAGACTGAATGATAGAGTCAATAGATATTCATGCCCTAGTTTCTGGAGCCTAAGAATATTACCTAATATGTTAATAAAAGACTCTTTATGAAAAGATCTTGAGGTGGGGTTTACCTGATGAAGCACAAAATATATTCATACATAGTTTTATAAGAGAGTAGAAGAAAAAATATGACACATGGATCATCAGAAACCATTATGGCTATGGAGACAGAGATTATGGCTATGACACAGTTCAGGGTAATGAAGATTGAAGTCCATGAGAGGTACATGGCAAGGGATTTTTCTTGTTACAGATCTGACAAGAGCATGACATTACAGCATCCTTATATAAAATTTCATAAAGGTATTCTCAGAATTTTCTAGGACTATAAGAGAATAAAAGTTTATTGTTTTATGTCTATGGACTTGTGGTTGTTTGTTATAGCACCATATCAATTAATGCAAAAAATGTTCACGTTTGAGTTTTGTATTCGTGAAAGATAACTTTCTGTCTTATACTTAAAATAAATTATATATCTAGATAGTGTATGTTGAGGATCTATTAAAACACTACACTATTTAAATAAAGCAAAATGTCAAATTATTCTTAAAATAAAGATGAATTATACTTGAATGTATATAACATGTTTTGTTATTCTAATAATTTAGGATTACATATTATCAAAAACATTAACATAAAATATGCTGTGAACCATCTATTATATCTACAAAATGTAGCCAAAATCACTTTTTAAAAATGATTAAAATAATTAACCTTGCAAAACAACCACAATTGCCGGGCGGTGGTGGTG
>NC_022026.1:4795106-4801859 GCF_000317375.1 Microtus ochrogaster | reverse complement strand
AAAATTGAAAGGGTACAAATTTTCTAAGCTGCTGAATCTAGTGATTGAAATTAAGCTTTATGACACCACTTACAGAAATAAGAATGGCATATGTCAATGCTCTTTCAAAAGGAAAGACAAGGAATGGATTGTTAAATGGACAGAGTTAAGTGATCTTCTGAATAGGGCATTTACTAAAAGTGATACGTCAAAGAAATAGTCTTAATGTGTTCCTGCAGATCTGTTACTGTAAACTCTGCATTCAATGGTATCTTTGCTGTAACATTCAATATCTTTGAATCTCAATGGTTTTCAGTGAGATTGATTTGTTTAAAGGCTGAATGACTTGGAAAATACCAGTCCCGTTGCTCATCTTTAAGTAAAGAGATGTGTGTTTTAGAGTTTATGAAGAAGTGAGGGAGTTGTTCCTTTATTTTCTAATGCAATCTCATCAATTTTCTTTTCCAAATGTTTAGAACTCAATAAGTCATATTGGTATGAACATTTTCTTCAGTTCCAAATGTAATTCTTTGCAAAAGAATACATTCTAAGTTACAGTCTTTGCTTGTAGACTTTTTTAAAATATCAATTCATGTCTTTTTGAAAACAAAGCATTATTCTCATATGATTTAAATTATTTTACAGCAAAATGATATAAATAGATTTATGTTATATATAATTTTATATCATTTTCCTGTACATATATATGAAAGGAATAGCTGTTTCTGAATTTTCCAGGTACTAAGAGAAATCATTTCTAAGTGTCTTCTAGTACTGAGGTAAAAAATATTTCTTTTTGAATATTGCATTCCAGTGTATTACATAGCATTTGGCTTTTAATATTTATTGAGTCCAAGAATATAAATGAATGAATGAATAATCTAAGCAATCAACAAGTGTACCATAAAAGAAACTGAAAGCTTTAGTGAAAAGATATGACAGGTAAAAAAATGGACAGTATAACTGGAGGTTTCTCTCCAACCCAGTTCCTGAATAAACACTATGAGGCTTAATATTAATTAGAAACTGTTTGGATAATGGCTCAGACTTCTTACTGGCTAGTTCTACCTATTGAAATTAACTCATTTCTTTTACTCTGTGTAGTGCCATGTGGCCCATGGCTTCCTTGTAATTTTCTGGCATGTTACTCCTCTGGTGACTGCTGGGGTCTCTTTAGCAGTCTTCTTGACCCTTGTATCTGTTTGGATTTTCTACTTAGCTATATTCTGTCCTACCATAGGCCAAAGAAGCTCAATTATTAACTAATCATAATAAAACATATTCACAGCATGCAGAGGGGCATCAGACATCAAGAAAGCATCCTTTTTTACACATATAGAAAGGGACAATAGTCATCCACTCAATGTGATCTTAGAATTGTAGAAAGTCCCATGTTCACTGATTTTTAGTGCTAGAAGTCCAATAAATAAAATAAGAAGTTTGCATTTTCCAATAATCCATTATGAAAAATATATGTCAAGATGTTTTATAACATTTTGAATTTTTATATTTTTTACTGAAAATAGACTCTTCTCTCATTCAATACATCTGGAGCACAGTTTTCCCTCTGCCATTCCTCCCAGCTTCCCCTCAACATGCCCCCTGTTCCTTAGGCTCACTACTCCTACATTTCTTCTTCTGAAAAAAACAAGTCTTGAAGAGACAGCAGTCAAACATGACAAAACAAAATAGAATAAGGAGAGACAAAAGTTTTCTTAAGTATGCAATGTCAAGATATTTTCTATGAACTCAACATCATTGATATATAAGAAAATTTGATATTCGATAAATGTGATTTGGATTCAGATTGTCACCTTTACTCGCTGAGGTATATCATTCAGGTTCATCTTACTGAGTTTTATTTTCCTTATCTGAAAAGATGGAAGGAAATAAAAATTTTTCAAGAGTATGAAAATTAAGTGACATATTATATAAAAATGTCAAGCATCCTAATCTTATTTAATGGATCAATAAATAGCAACTCTAAATATCATTCCAACAGTCAACAAAATGTATCTGCTTTTAAAAAGATACCGGGTAAGGAAGACATGGGAACTCTTGAAGAAATATTTTGCCCTGGGGGTATTTTTGAAAGTCTCAAAGGTTAAATGTGAAAACAGAAAGAAGGTATCAAAGAAAATTTCACTGGCTTGGAATATTACCTGAAGTCAAGCTTATCTATGAACAGATTAACAGTCAACTGTTAATATGAACATTAATATTGTATTAGTTTCACGAACTAAATAACTTTTCTTGACTGTAAGTTTTGAGTATGTACATACATTTATATCTTATATTCACATAGACAGGATGGTTCACCCAATGAGTAAACTTGGTACAAGAGGAAAAGCTATGCATGGGTAAGGGAGGTATTTTTTTAAATATATGAAGCATCTTCCTCAAAAGCTCAAGGTGTTACAAGGTTGGTCTTTTACTGGTGCAGACAATCACTGAAGTGTGATTTGTTGAAGGTCCTACTGCACGCACTGGCTTTGTGGGAGCCTAGGCAGTTTGGATGCTCAACTTGCTAGACCTGGATGGAAGTGGGGGTTCCTTGGACTTCCCACAGGACAGGGAACTCTTATTGCTTTTCGGGCTGAGGAGGGGGGACTTAATTGGGGGAGGGGGAGGGAAATGGGAGGCGGTGGCGGGAAAGAGACAGAAATCTTTAATAAATAAATAAATAAATCAAAAAAAGAAAGAAATACTAACTTCACCAACAGAACTGGTTAGAAGGAATAAGTAACTGGTGGTTTGTCTTCCAGGTATGCATATTTTGTTCTGAACTCCTTCCTCATAGAGTTTCCAAGTTGAAATGTGGGAAACCATTCAAGCTGGCGTAAAGGAAACTGTTTTGCTCAAATATTCAGTCTTTGTAGTTATGTTTGGATTTATATCAGAATCAAAGATATGAGCTTGAATAGTCATAGATTGAATCATCTGGAATATACAACCAAAATAAATCTTTCCTCCAATAAATTGGCCTTTTTAGGTATTTTGCCATAGTATAGAAAGGCTGAAAAATATCAAAATTAAAGACATTAAACTGATAACAGAATGAAGAGGTTGTATCTGAATAACATATGGAGAAAATATATGTTTTACCTCAGTTTCTGTCATAACATTGGTACCAAATAGTGTTGTTCTCTGTTAAAACTCTCCTTGGCTGGATTTTGCATTACTCTATGGGGATATGTATTATTTATTCATTTTGATTGCCATATAAATTTTGCTTTTTATTGATTGATTGATGGATGAATAGATCAAGGTTGATATGGGATTCCCTTCTGTATGCTGTGAATAACATTGGTTAATGAAGAATCTGTCTTGAGCCAGGCATGGCAGAATAGTTAGGTGGGGAAAACTAAAGTGAATGCTGGGAAAAAGAAGGCAGAGTCAGGAGATGCCATGTAGTCACCGTGAGGAACAAGCATGCCAGGGTCTTGCCAGTAAGCCACACCTAAGTGACAAAACAGAAATTAATAGAAATAGGTTAAATTAAAATATAAGAGCTAGCCATTAAGAAATTAGAGATTTAATTAATACAGGTTCTGTGTAGTTATTTCTGGTCTGTGTGGTTGGAAATGAACAAACAGCCTCGAATAACAGATTGGCATTCCAGAATGGGGCAAGAATTTCCATGTAAAATCTAAGAAAGTTTTTTTTAAAAAGGCTTCTAGACCCACAAAAACAGGAGCCAAGGGCAGCTTCTTGGTAATAGCATTTTTTTTTTCAGATAAGCTTTGTTTGCAAGGGAGGTACAGTAAAACCTGTGTGTCTTCTTTAAAAAACAGCAGCTTCCTGGTTCACCAGTACAAACTCTGACTCTTTCAGAAGGTCTGGATATAGAGCATTTAAATGGGATTTGTGAGCAGAGTGCTACAACTTGTTTAATGGCAGCACACACCAGCTGTGACCAGACCCTGGATCTGAGGCAGAGAGAATGGCTCTCAGAGGCAAAAACATGTCTTTGCCATGTTGAACTGGGCAGATCAAGCAGGCAGGGCTGTGTTGGCGTTAGATATGCCCATTTAGGATTTTAAAAAGGGTACTTCTTGTCAGAAAAGAATTTCAGATGTACAACAGGACAGATTCCGACATAAAAGACCTCTCAAAAAGTCATAGTGTGTTTTAAAAATGTACATAGGCTTGGGAGAAAGAAGAAAAAGAGTAAAGGGACAAGAAATGTAATATAAAGAGTATAGAGAGTCATAGATTAAAGGATTAAAGATAATAATATAAATATTAAACTTACAGAAAAAGTAATAAAATAAGAAAAATAAACCACAAAAAGATGGAATATACAGAGTTTGGATTATGTATATTACTGTATTTTCTTTGAATTTTTTGACTGTGAAGGAGCTAAGTAACCAACATATATATTTTAAAGGTTTCTTGACTTCAAAATTTGAGTCTAAGGATATGTTGTTTTAAAAAAGTGGTTCTTCTTTTGTTTACACAGAGGATGAGAACCTGTGAATTCTTCCAGACTAATGTGGTTTGATGGACCAAGACCCACTGAAAGGTCACTGTTAACACCCCCAAAATTAATTCTCCCAACAAAAAACAGGAAGCAGTTTGGAGAGAACTATGCCCAAATTCCCAAATACTGTTTATAAGTGTTTGCTTACATTTAAAGGAAGATATGCTAGATAGATGAATACTTTGTATTGATATGGATCTTGGTTTATTGATACAAATTTTAGGTTAATTTTGTTATAATTATATTTCTGCTTTTGATTATGATATTGTGTTCTGTACAACTCATTTAAAATGTAATGGACAGTTAAGAAATACAGGTTAATAGATAATCATTTGTAATAGTCAAGTTTGTAGTCATATTATTATGTTTTCTAGATTTATAAAGATATATTTCAGTTAGATAGGTATTCTTCAAATCTTTCAAAGACTATAGAATATGGCATTTAAAATGTTTGAGAACTTAGGACTTTTCATGGTAATGAGACACATCTGCTCCTAGAGCCACCAATTACATCAAGAGGATGATGGGCACCGAAGAGGCTCCTTATGGCACTGGTTAGCCATTTGGGGAAGAAACTTGCCTAGACTGCTTGATACTATGCTGTATGAACTAGACATGCAAGGCTGACAGAGAAATGACTACTGAATTTGCCTAAAAGTGAGAAGGTCCTTCAGGGCTCCTGTTACATGAAAGGGTCTGCCAGACATTCTGCATGACACATAAGAAAGCAACTGAGGGACTTTGCCATTACAAGACAGAACAGATCTTCAAATTTCTTGCTTTGTGGAAAAGTTTGTTAAATACTATGGGACTATAACTGAAGATGGATGCTCCAAAAATACAAATGAACTTTGGGTGATTGTCCAGACAGCAAGATATCTCTATCAATTCTCCAGTTTTGGAAGTTGCTTACAACGCACTTCATATTACTTACTTAACATATTCTTCTGGAGTCTCTGATAGAGTTAAAGAATAGATAGTTATAAGTATAATTTTTCCTTACATATAATAATAGATAAAGTAGATATAAATATTGATAATGTAAGTCTTGTTTTGATACCTGTTATATGGAAATTTACTATGTTAAAGTTAAAACCTTCCTTTTTATTTAAACAGAAAAGGAGAGGTGATGTGGGATTTTCCTCTATATGCTGTGAATACCTTTGGTTAATAAAGAATCAATCTGTCTTGGACCTGTCAAGGCAGAATAGGGTAGGTGGAGAAAACTAAACTGAATGCTATGAGAAAGGAAACAGTTTCAAGAGATGCCTTGTGGCTGCTGCCAGGAGCAGAAGTGCCCGAAAATTATTGGTAAGCCACAGCTAAGAGGATACACAGATTAATAGATATGGGTTAAATTAAGATGTAAGAGCTAGCCAATAAGAAATTAGAGCTAATAGGTCAAGCAGTGATTGAATTAATACAGTTTCTCTGTGGTTATTTTTGCTATGGTCAACTGGGAATGAACAAAAGCCTTCAATAGAACAAGGTTTCCTTTTATGAGCAATGCAGGCATGGTTCAATATATGTGCAACCATAAATGATGTAAATTTTATAAATAGACACAATGACAAAAATCATATGTATATTTTTAAATAAGGATGAATAATTTATTTATGTTAAATAATATTTTATTAATTTTTGAGAATTATATAAAATATATTTTGAACATATTCTCCTCTCCCTCTCTGTGATAACCGTATCCTTCATCTCCCACATTTTCAAGCCCATACGTAGGTTCCTTCTTTTTATTTAATTTTGCTTTCTTCTTTGAGTCCAATTTTTGTTGTTAAGCTAGTCTTGGGAGTAGGGACTGACTCAATGTGTCATCAGGTTACTGTTATCATCATCAAATAAAATGGACTCTCCTTCTCCCAACAGTGATCAGATGTTAATTACCTCTCTGATATTATTAGTAGTTTTTGCCCTGCACCATATGCTAGAATTTAATCTGACTATAGCTGATACATACCTTGCATATGCTGTTATAATCACTAAAAACTCCTATTTGTAGCTGCTGTGTTATATCTGGAAGACACTGTTTACTTGGTGTTATTGATCACTTCTAGCTCCTATATCCTGATTCATATTTTCTGAAGATTCCTAGTTTTAGGGTGAATGGTTTGATATACATGTCCTCATTAAGGATGAGCAAATAGCCTTTTGTCACCGGATCATTGGGCTACCGGGTGGCCCTGTTTAGTTGCTGAGGAATCCCATCTGGACGGGTGAGTGTGTGCTATCCAGGGGTGGAGTGTCCCGGAAGAGAGCACAAACCCCCCTCCCCCAGC
>NC_022026.1:4786573-4787786 GCF_000317375.1 Microtus ochrogaster | reverse complement strand
AAAAAAAAAATAAAAAACCAGACTTTGATACAAAAAAAAGGATGAGCAAATATATTTTTGTATTGATATATAAGAATCTATATCAATATAAATTGCCTATAAATAATAACTCAGAAATATTCACTCTATTTCTCCTTATTATTATTAGTGTCTCTAAGCTCACACTAATCTACTATTGATCCAATTTTTCCTTTTTTTCAAAGAGATCCCTGAGCCTACAAAAATTCTCCCAAACCCCCAATTCTATACAAATTATAGTCAACTCCTAAATGATGTCCCTAACTGATGTAGGAAGTTCTTCTGTTTATGTGTTGCTTTCATTGGTTGAATAAAGAAACTGCCTTCGCATTTTGTTAGGGTAGTACTTAGGTGGGCAGAGTAGACAGAACAGAATTCTGGGAAGAAGGGCAAAGTGGCAGAAACCATGGTTCTCCTGCCTGAGACGGACGCTAGTTAGACTCATGCTGGTAAGCAAGAATCAAGTGGCGATACACATTTAATGGAAATTGGTTAAATTAATATGTTATCCAATAAACTAATATGTTAGCAAATAAGAGGCTAGAGATAATGGGCCAGGCAGTAATTTAATTAATACAATTTCTGTATAATTATTTCTGGTGTAAGCTAGCAGGGCAGCAAAAAGCAGGCCCACTCACTTCATCAACACCTAGCCATGAGGTCAAACTTAATGGAGAGAGGGGAAGTCATCTTCTAGAATTACTTCTAGCTGTTATGGGGCAATGTCCTTTCTATGGGATCCTGTAAAAGTAAAATGATGGTTAAGTTTCAAGATTGCTGTCTGGTGTAATTGCAAATAGTCTCTGAGTATTTGGTAGGGTTTTTCTGAGGTTCCTATTTTGGAATTCTTGACAGAATGTTGTAAAAAAGTGCCCCATTTCAGATAACCAAGTGGAACCATCTTGAGGAGTTGGTACCCAAAACAGGTCTTACAGTAGTGCTCTCAGCATCACATCATATCATCCAGGTGGATTTGTTGTTGTGGGACTCCATCTTCTTCCCAGAATCTTCAAAGATTACTACAAGAAAATTCATTGATCATTGTAGAAAACTTAAACATGATTTATATAGACATATGGAGGCATATATATTCAATGAAAGATACAATAGAGACAAAAATAAATATGAAGAAAAGTAAAATATTTTCATAATTCTTTTTTCTTTTTGTCCCATAGCAGACAGCTTTTGACATGAG
>NC_022026.1:4765812-4785747 GCF_000317375.1 Microtus ochrogaster | reverse complement strand
GTTTTAACCTATCAGGGCAAGCAGCTTCTTTATTTAATTAACCAATGGCCTTCCTCCATCAGTGGAAATAAGAACCAAACCCCTTACCCAATGTAGCACATCTCCTGGCTTCCATTGTGAGATAAACACATCCTTGAAGCAAATTGGCTGATTTGATTCAGAAGACTTTTCTATTATCCAATGTCTCTCTGCTGCTGTTGTCCCTTTCTCATTAGCGTTAAGAAAATTTAAGGTTAATAAAGCAGCACGTAATCCATTATGGGGGTATTTTCTACCCTTGTTTGTTTAACATATCCTTTATAGTTCACTTTGATCTTTCTATGACTGCCTGACCTATAGGATTGTGTGGTATACCTGTAATATGCTTAATATTATAATAAGCAAAAATGCATTTCATTTTCCTAAAGACATATGATGGACCATTATCTGTCCTTATTTGTGTAGGTATACTTGTGATGGCCATAACTTTTAATAAATGTTTGATTACTGAATCAGCCTTTTCGGAGCTTAAAGCAGTTGCTGACTAAAAACCTGAATAAGTGTGAAAGGTGTGGTGTACATATTTTAATTTTCCAAATTCTGCAAAATCGAACACCTCCATCTGCCATATTTCATTCCTTTGAGTACCCTTTGTATTAGTCCCTGCAGGTATCAGTGTTTGGTGATAGAAAGAGCAAGTAGGGCATCTCTTTATAATCTCCTTAGCTTGCTGTCATATAATAGAAAACTTTCTTTAAACCTTTGCTATTGACATGATGTGGTTTTTTTTTTAAGAAATTCTGAGGCCTGTAACATGCTTCCAATCAATAATTGGTCAATTTCTACATTACTTTGTGCTAGAGGACCTGACAGACCTGTATGTAATCTGATATGTGTTATCTATATAAGACAAAGCCTATTCCTTACTATGTCTTGCACCTGAATAAATAATGAAGTCAATTCTGTATCATTTGGTATAAATTCAGCAGTTTCAATATGTAAGATAACTTTTTGCATATTGTAAATCAGTAACTATATTAAGAGATTGTTTTAAATCCATTAGCACCGTGAGGTTAGCATGTAATTCTGCCTTTTAGCAGAATTATAAGGGCTTTGTTCCACCTTACTTAATTCATCCAATTTATTATTCTGCCTTCCCTGATTTGTTTGCATCAGTATAAAGTGTACAGAATACATTTATTGGATCATCACATACAGTTCAGGGAAGAATCCAAGAAATACTCTTAATAAGGTTAAGTCTATTACTTTTGGGAGAGTTGCTATTAATTTCTCCCAAAAATTTGTCACAAGCTCTTTGCCATGGTTCATTGTTTTCCCATAATATTTTTATTTCATCAGAAGTGAAATGTCATCCATGTAATGATGAATTATAGACTTAGGAAATTGCTTATGTATTATTTCCAATGGTTGGCTGACAAATCATTGACACAGTCGGAGGTTATTGAGCATTCCCTGTGGGAGGATAGTCCATTCATATCTCCTAGTAGGTTGAGAATTATTATAAGTAGGCACGGTGAAGGCAATTTTTTCTCTATCCTTTTCTTTCAAAGGTATAGTGAAGAAACAATCATGTGGTATTGCTTTGATGCTAGAAGCCCAAGTCTTTATCATCTTCTTAACAAATACAGAATGCAAGCCATAAGTTATAACAGCTTGCTTAATTTTTTTTTAGAACATTCATTCCTATAGGTATTCATCTACCTTCTTTGGATCCTTTTGGGCCTTTAGAGATTGCTGCTTTGTCAGAGTAGATTACAGGCTAGGACGCTAAAACCCTGGGTAAGTCATCTCTGACAGCTACTGGCAATGTTGAATCCTGTCCTTGTGCCTTCTTTCCCTGTTCATCATCTCTAATAATTTCCTCAATTATTTCAAATCTTTTTTTAAAGATTTATTTATTATGTATACAACATTCTGCCTCGATGTATGCCCGCACGCCAGAGGAGGGCACCAGATCTCAGTACAGATGGTTGTGAGCCACCATGTGGTTGCTGTGAATTGAACTCAGGACCTCTGGAAGAGCAGCCAGTGCTCTTAACCTCTGAGCCATCTCTCCAGCCCTATTTCAAATCATTTTATTATTGTCTTTTGTAGAGCTTGAATATTCTGGCATGTATATATTTCTAGTGATTTTATTGAGGCACCTGGCCTTTGGTCCTCATTCTGCACATGTGATTCCAAGGTCTAAAGTTTATCCTTTAAAGATAACATATCATCCTTGGACATTACTTGATTACTGTGCAGATTGCCATCCTGGAGAGACAGTCTTTCTGCCTATTATCAGAACTTTTTTTTTTTAACAAATTTTGATTGTCAAATTCAACAGTATAAATTCTTTTAGTTAACTTCTTAGTACCTTTGGATATGGAGTCAAATTTGTCTGTTATACTATTATTTTTTTAGGTAACTTTTGATTTTCGATAGTGTTAATCCTGTCAACTAGATGTTCCTTATTAGTCTGTAAAGATTGTATCATTCCTAAAAGTGCCACATTCTTTTTTAATGATAGAATATGAAGAAGAAAACTGAATCCCAATACCAAATAAATTGAAGTATCACCATACCCATATACAAGTTGCATAATACAATCCATAGTATTAGCAAAAAAGTTTCTAAAAGTTGCAATATTAATGAAGTCTGCCATATTGATTTATTAATTACCTGTTATGTGATCCTGTAAACTGCAATCATTATTTTCCAGAAGAAGTTGTGGCTGCAGAGTTGCTACTAGAAGCAATGCAGCCAGTGGGCACAGGAATGATCCTGGGCTGCTTTAGTTTCTGAGCCACTTTAGTTTTCTGCCTTGGTCCTGGTTAAATACTGAGAAATATGCTTTGCTTAACAAATTAAAAGCAATTAAGTCATTTCCATACACGGAGCAAGAAACTCAGAACTTACAGGCAGGGAACAGAATCAAAAAGCTGTACAAGTCACCATGCAGAAAGGAACCGCTCCAGGGAATATAGCAGTCTTGCCCGTGCTTGGGAAATTTCCAAGTTGTCACACACGGTAAACTCTGCTGTGGTGGAGATTCTTAAGAAAAAAAAAAAAAGCTAAGCAGGGAGGGTTGGGAGAATGTCTGGGCCATGGACTCCTGGGAGGCAAGGAATCCGAATCCGTATGGGCACTAAATGAAGAATGATGCTTAAAAGAAATTTCACACTAGCTCAGAATTGAGAAATAAATGGTTATTTATTTAGGAGTAGACTCACAAATCCGAATCCTCTGCTTTAACGAAAATCAGAAATCAAAATCCACAACCAGAACAGAGTGGGCAGAAAAGAGAGTAGATGAATGCTCTGTATGTGCTTATATAGTGTAAGAGGCCACACCCCAGTGGTCTGGTAACCACTACCTGTAAGATGTTCTACAGCAGAATACACCCAAGCTATTATTCAAACTGTAATAATTAATATAGCTTCTGTGTGATTATTTATGTCTGAGTGACCTGGAAACAAATGAGTAGTCTCTGTTTACAAAATGGCACCCACCATAGATTTACAGAAGATCTAAGAGAGATTTTTTTTTTTAAAAAAAAAAGGCTTCTAGACCCCCAAAACAAGTACAGCTTCTTAGTAGCTGCACGTTTTTCAGATAGGCTATGTTTGCGATTGGTGAGTAGAGGCACAAATCCTTTAAGAGAGGGCTTCCTGACAGTGTTATCAGATAAAACTGCACAGCTTCTTTAAGAAAAGGCTTCTTGGTTCATGCTTGCAGCATGACTGCATTTGGCTCTTTTGGGAGATAGTGCTATGGAGTACTTAAATGGGGAATGTGAGAAGCTTGTTACAAATTGCTTAGTGATGACATAAAGCACACTGCATTCCTTGAGCTGGGGCACTAAACATGGCTCACAGAGCTGAAAATACCTCCACCATGTTTAACAAGGGGGAGCCAAAAGATAAGGCTGCAGAGTTGGGCCTAGCCTTGATTACTTAGCATTTAAAAAATGGTTTTCCTGGTCAGAAAATAATTACAAATATGCAATAATGACAGATTTAGTATCAGTCAGTATCCTCTCCAACAATATGTCCTTGTTTATAGCTTGGGTAAAGCAATAAATAGCCTTGGCAATGGCCTATAATGTTTGCAGGTGTGTCTTGGAGCCCTTTTGATTAATGACTCAACAAAATGTAACCCATTGTTGGCACTGGAGGTTTTAGTTAGTTGCAAAGATGTCTAAATGTGACATCTTTGTCTTGCACAATATCTGGTAACTCCATTTAAAATCCTTTCAAATATGTACATATCTTAAGTTTTTGTGTTTTTTTCAAAAGGCCTTAGTGTGAGTTGTTCCTTATCATATTCCCTCTTTTACTGTGCTCTTTTTTCCTCCTTCCCATTTAATCCTCCTATTCTAGTTTCTCCTTTATGATTTTACAATGTAATTTTCTATTTTCCTTTCCTTAGAAGTTGCCTTTCCTATGTTCACTTACTAGCTACATATACTCTGTGGTTATTCAGATCAAAATACACATATTTAAAGCTTAAGAGCTCATGTTCACATATAAGACCAAATGTGTAATATTTGTCTTTTTTTTCGGGGGAGGAGATCTGGATTATGTCATTCAGGATGATTATTCCTAGCTCAATCCATTTACATGAAATTTTTATACTTTCATTTTTTAGCTGCTGAGTAACATTCTATTAAAGAAGTGTAGCATGCATTTATTATGTATTCATCTGTTGGTAAACACTTAGGTTGTTTTTATTTTCTGGCTGATAGGAATGGAATAACAATGAGCATAGGTAAGCAAGTCTCACTGTAGTATGATATAGAGTCTTTTGGATATAGGAAAACATTATAAAAATCTACCTTAAGTTAGATCTTTTTCTTAAAACATAAGAATGATTTTTTAAAAAATATGATTTATGCATATTTTAAAATAAAGATTAAAATAATTATTGATCCACTGTAGAAAAGCTAAAAAATGAAGATAAAAAGTTGCAAAAGTACACTATTCAAACAGTCTTATTATCTAAATATGGTCATTATTATATTTGAGTATTTGTCTTTATAGAATTTTTCATATATATGTACCACACATATATGGCAAATCCATTTAAGATCCTTTCAAATATAAACATATCTTAGGGGTTTTGTATTCTTTTCAAAAGAACTTAGTGTTAGTTGTTCCTCATCATATTCTCTCTTTTACCCTGCTTTCCTGTCCCCCTTTCCATTTAGTCCTCCTTTTCTAGTTTCCCCTTTACGTTTTTACAAAGCAATGCTCTAGTATGAAATCATTAATATATATTCACATAATATAAAACATAATTCACAATTTTGAGGAATATTTTCATAACAGCTATTGGGAGATATGTTATTTCTAAGAATAATAAAACAGCCATTTTGTATCATAATTCAATTAGGTATTTCCATTGTTGTGTATAAGCTTTTTTAATTTGTGAGATTTGAATTACCAATAGTTAACATTACTCCTTGAGGGACCAGGGTCTTATTTAGAAATTTTTTTCTTCTGATGATATTTTGAAGTGTTTCCCCATGCTTATTCTTTAACAAACTCAGTTTCATGTCTTACATTAATGCATTTGATTAAATTGAAGTTGATTGTAAAGAGTGAAAGATGCAAACATTTATTTTGTTCTTTATGCTGAAAATTCAGTTTTCTCAAAAGCATTTGTTGAAGAAGCTGTTTTCTGGAATACAAATTTCGGCATCTTATTTAGATATCAAGTAACTATACATTTGTGGGTTTGTATCTGGGTACTCTATTCTATTATATTGATCAATGTGCTTGTCTTGTGAATATTCTACATCTTAATAACTTGTTATTTGCAATTTCATATATGATATATTACTATATTCTGATTATTGTAATCTGCCTCCTGCTGTCATCTCTCTCTCCTAACAAATCATATATTTATATTCATTCTTTCAGTTTTGTTCCCTTAGAGAACCTGATTAAAACAATATATATTTTTGAATATATTTAACTTTTATAATAATGATACAAAGATTTTGATTGAAATAACATCAAATATGTAGCTTGTCTCTGGTATGATAAATACTTTTACAATATTAATTCTTCTAGAAAGTAGACAATTGTCCCACACCACTTCCCCCTCTTTTTTTTAAGTGGTGTGGGACAATTTTCTATATTTTGTCAATTATACTTTAAATAAATGCTGATTGGCCAGTAGCCAGGCAGGAAATATAGGTAAATGAGAACCAGATAATTCTGGGAAGAGGGACGCTTTCTCCACAGCCCTGCACAGACACAGAAAAAAGAAGATGTGACCTACCCTGCTGAGAAAGGTACCAAGCCATGTGGCTAACATATACTGGAATAATGGGCTAATATAAGGTATAAGAGTTAATAAGAAACCTGAGCTAATGGGCCAATCAATTTATAACTTATATAGACCTCTGTGTGTTTTTGTTGGGATTTATGGATTCTGGGAACTGGGTAGGACAGAAACCCCCAACAAGCAGGCCCTCATGTTACATTCACCAGCCATCCAAGAAACACAAATTGAAATCCCAGTGATATGAAAATTTCACACTGGTCAGATTATCCATCATACAAAACCAGAAACAAATGCAAGGGAATATATAGATAAAAAGTAGCCTTTATATATTACTGATTAGATACAAATTTGCCCTGACACTATGAAAATAGATGATAGATAGATAGATAGATATATAGATAAAAAGTAGCCTTTATATATTACTGATTAGATACAAATTTGCCCTGACACTATGAAAATAGATGTAGATTTTCTGGAAAGTTTATCAGGAAAGCTTCAACAAGGTCTAGCTCCACCACTTTAAGATGTTTACCCCAAAGCTTCCATGCCAAAGTATTACAGAAGTACATGCACATCAATGTTTATTACAACTCTATTTGCATCAATGTTTATTACAACTCATGTAAAAAATCTCTACATATCCTACAACAGAAGAATAGTAAAACTAATCAAGAAAATTATATATATATATACATATATATGTATATATATATGTATATATATATATAATTTTTGTCTCACTAAACACAGATACGTTATTTCAAGAAAATCAGTATAACTGGAGATAGCAAGTGAATCAAAGCAATGTCAGAAAGACAATGTAATGTATTTTCTTCCCTTTGTGGTTCCTAAATTTTACAGTCATGGAAAATGATATAAACTCTTTAGCTTCTACTCTTAATGCCTATCTTAACTGTATAGAAGTTTGTTGACATGCATATCATTTGGATTTGATTAACTTTGATATGTAATGCTTTTATTTATTTGTAAGTCTTTTAATAATAAAATTTAGGGAGACATAAAGTCATGTATGTATATATGACATGAAAGTAAACCAAAAAGATAGCTAAGGCAACAGGAGTGGGGTAAAATGTCAATGGGGATGGATAGTAGATTAACACGCAGGATATATGCAAAGTATATCTTTTGTATGCAAATATTTAATTATATTCCACTAATCCCAGTATTACATACTAATATGTGTGTGTGTGTGTGTGTGTGTGTGTGTGTGTGTGTTTGTATACACATGTGCAAATATTTTTGGAGACTTTGTTTTACTTGCAATATAGTCCTATGGCGTGTATCCAAATAATAACAAAACAGCAAAGTGTTAAATTCTGAGTGGGCATGTGTGTCTCTTTGACTGCTCATTGTAAGTGTTTTCAGGGAAAATACTCTGCTTGATAGAGAGCTTTCTTATGGTGCTTGTTTATGAATCAAACATTTTGCTCATTTAGTAGAATTTAATATTCTTAATGTTCACTTTGATTCTTTATGCCTTTATCTTTGTTATTTGTTTCTGGGGAGTTTCCTTCTTTGGGGAACATCAACTTTCCAAGGAAAAGCATTTCTATTCTGCCTGGGGTATTCTGTTTCATCTTGTTCGAGTGCTGCTTTTGTTCAAATAGTCTTTCTGAGTGGGAGATTTTTTTTTAATCAATCATTTTGCTCATTTTTAAAATCTCTTGCAGGGGTGCAGATTAATTTACTTCTTTCCTGTCTCTCTGGTAGTAACTTTGAATAAATCTTGGTTACACTTACTAAGCTTATGTCTCAATGGTGCTTTTCCATACTCTTCTCTTTGATTAGCCCGCTGAATGGAGGTCTTTGATAATGAGGAAAAAGAAATCTTCACATAGCTTTGTATTTTTGAAGTAATCCATGTTGTAATAGGTGGTGAATTGAATATACTGGGAAACAAGCTATTTCTGTTAATGAGAATAAGTATTTCATATTTTGGGGGAGAGTCTCCAAATGTAAACCTGTTATCATTAGACCATGGTGTTTGTGCTATTTCTGCATGTAACTAAACACCTTCTTCTCAGTGGAAACTTGGAATCACTGACTGTTCACATGTGTACTCTCAATAATACAGATTAATTAATTAATTTAAAAATCTGGATTATCTGAGTTTAGATATTGAACAAAAATACTTCCAATTTTTATTAGTTTTATTATCCTTATACTTTTTGCTGCTATAGTGGGTACAAAACATGAAAAAAAGCAAGGGAGAGTAGCAAACAAAAATCATAATTTGTTTCACTGAATCAATGTCTTGCATATTATGACATTGACTGAAAATTTAAACACAATTGTTCCAGAGAAACTATGGGATCTGCTATTAAATTGTAGAATGTCAGTGTTCTATGCTCAGTTGTGAAATTCAGACTCAGAGAAGTAGGTGGTAGGTGGTAGGTGATTGAATTCAGATGTAGAATGCAATAATATTAGCATAGTATCTATGCATTCAGACTTCCAGTTTATGGGTTCTTTAACATTACATGATATGTAAAGCATTCAAATAGGGCTAAGTGCACAGGAAATATACATACTTTCTTTTAATGGCCCAATTTTATTATATTGAAACAATCCTCTGTGTGTGTGTGTGTTTCTATGTGTGTGTCTGTGAATATGTGTGTCTACATAGCTTGATTTTACTTTCTTTCCTCCTTTTTCTCTCTCTCTCTCTCTCTCTCTCTCTCTCTCTTTCTCTCTCTTTCCTTCTTCTTTCCTTCCTTCCTTTATTCCTTTTTTCTTTCTTTCTGTCTGTACTTCATTTTTAAATTGGATTATGAATTCTTTTGATGACCAATTTTGTGAGTACTTTATATATTTTGGAGATCAGATTTCTGTCTGATGTGGGGTTAGTAAAGATCTTTTCCCATTCTGTAGGCTGCCGTTTTGTCTTGTTGACTGTATCCTTTGCTTTATAGAAGATTTTCAGTTTCAGGAGGTCCCAATAATTAATTGTTTCTCTCAGTGTCTGTGCTGCTGGGGTTATATTTAGGAAGTGGTCTCCTATGCCAATGCATTTAAGTGTACTTCCCACTTCCTCTTCTATAAGGTTCAATGTAGCTAGCTTTATGTTGAGGTCTTGATCCATTTGGACTTGAGTTTTGTGCATGGTGATAGATATAGGTCTATTTTCATTCTTCTACATATTGATATCAAGTTATGACTGTATTATTTGTTAAATATGTTTTTTTCTATTTGATATTTGTTGTTTCTTTGTCAAAAATCAGGTTCTCGAAGGAGTGTGGATTAATATCTGGGTCCTTTATTTGGCTCCATTTGTCCTCCTGTCTGTTCTTATGCCAATACCAGGCTGTTTTCAGTATGGTAGCTCTGTAGTAGAGTTTGAAGTCAGAGATTGTGATGCCTCCAGAAGATCTTTTATTGTACAGGATTATTTTTGGCTATCCTGGGTTTTTTTTTTCTTTTCCATATGAATTTGAATACTGTTCTTTCAAGGTCTGTGAAGAATTTTGCTGGGATTTTGATGGGAATTGCATTGAATCTGTAGATTGCTTTAGGTAAGATTGCCATTTTTACTATGTTAATTCTGCCTGCCCAAGGAGCATGAGAGATCTTTGCACTTTCTGGTGTCTTCTTCAATTTCTTTCTTCAAAGATTTAAAGTTCTTGTCATGCAAGTCTTCCACTTGTTTGATTAGAGTTACTCTGAGATATTTTATGCTATTGTCGCTGTTGTGGAGAGTGTTGTTTCTCTGATTTCTTTCCCAGCCCTTTTATCATCTGTGTACAGGAGGGCTACTGATTTTTTTTTTAGTTAATCTGGTATCCTGCTACATTACTGAAAGTGTTTATGAGTTGTAGACGTTCCTTGGTAGAATTTTGGTTATCGCTAATGTAAACTATCATATCATGAGCAAAACAGTGAGATTTTGACTTCTTCCTTTCCAATTTGTATCCCCTTGATCTCTTTTTGGTGTTTATTGCTCTAGCTAGGACCTCAAGAAATAAACTGAATAGAATGGAGAGGGTAGACAACCTTGTCTTGTTCCTGATTTCAGTGGAATCACAGGGAGTTTCTCTCTGTGTAGTTTGATGTTGGCTGTTGGCTTGCTGTATATTGCCTTTATTATGTTTAGGTATGTTCCTTGTATCCCTGCTCTCTCCAAGACCTTTATCATGAAGGGATGTTGTATTTTGTCAAAAGCATTTTTTGGTATCTAATGAGATAATCATGTGGTTTTTATATTTCAGTTGATTTATATGGTGGATTACGTTGACAGATGTTTGTATGTTGAACCATCCCTGCATCTCTGGGATGAAGCTGACTTGATCATGGTGAATGGTGGTTCTGATGTATTCTTTGATTCAATTTGCCAATATTTTATTTAGTAATTTTGCATCAATCTTCATGAGTCAAATTGGTCAGCAATTCTCCTTAGTATTGTCTTTCTGTTGTTTGGTTATCAGGGTAATTGTAGTCTCATAAAAAGAATTTGGCAATATTCCTTCTATTTCTGTTGTGTAGAATAATTTGAGGAGTATTGTTATTGGTTCTTCTTTGAAAGTCTTATATAATTCTGAGCTGAAGCCATCTGGTCCTGGGCTTTTTTTGATTGGGAGACTTTTGATGACTGACTCTATTTCTTCAGCAGTTATAGGTCTGTTTAATTTGCTTATCTAGTCTTGATTTAACTTTGGTAAGTTATATTTATCCAGAAAGTTGTCCATTTTCTTTAAGTTTTCCAATTTTGTAGAGTACAGGTTTTCAAAATATAACCTGATGATTCTTTGTATTTCCTCCATGTCTGTTGTTATTTCCCCCTTTTCACTTCTGGGTTGGGGTTTCCCTTCTAGTGTTTTGTGTAGGGCTGAGTTTGTGACTAGGTATTGGTGAAATCTAGTTTTGTCATAGAATATCTTGTTTTGTCCTTCTATGGTGATTAAAAGTTTTGCTGTGTATAGTAGTCTAAGCTGGCATCTGTGGTCTCATAATATTTTCATAATGCTTGACCATGACCTTCTGGCTTTCATTGTCTCCAATGAGAAATCGGGTATAACTCTGATATGTCTACCTTAATATGTTACCTGGCCTTTTTCCTTTGCAGCTCTTAATATACTTTCTTACTCTGTATGTGTAGTGTTTTGATTATTATGTGGTGAGAGGACATTTTTGGATCCAGTCTATTTGGTTTTCTGTAAGCTTATTGTATCTTCATAGGCATATCTTTCTTTAGGTTGATTTTGTTAAATATATTTTCTGGGCTTTTGAATTGAACTTCTACTTCTTCTATACCTATTATTCTTAGATTTGGCCTTTTCATTGTGTCACATATTTTCTGGATAGTTTAGGTTAAGCTTTTGTTAGATTTTTTTTTTAACTGATGAGTCTATTTCCTCTATTGTATTTTCAGAGCTTGAAATTTTCTCTTCTATCTCTTGAATTCTGTTGTTCATGCTTGCATTTGTGGTTTCTGATCATTTTCTCATGATTTCTTTTTCTATAATTCTTTTGGCTTGTGTTTTCATTATTGTCTCCGTTTCAGTTTTCAAGTCCTAAATAGTTTCTTTCATATGTTTGATTCCTCTTTTCTTGGTTTTCTTTGAGTGATTTGCTGTCTTACAATTTTTTCTTTGTCTTTTCCTTCATTTCTTTAAGGGAAATTCACATTTCCTCTTTAAGAGTTTCAAACATTCTCTTGAAGTTATTTTTTAGGTAATTTTTTTTTGCTTCATCCATATTTGGTTGTTCAGGTCTTACTGTTGTAGGGTCTTTGGGTTTTACTGGTGTTGTGTTGCTCTTCGTGGGGTTGCAAGTGTTCATTCTTACCTTTTCTACTCATCTTTTCCTCTAATAGGTTTGGTTGGGGCTGTCTGAGATCCTGTTGATTAATCTTGTAGGTGCAGTGAATCCAAAGCTCAGATGGTTGTTCCTTATGGTTAAGTCAATGCCACAGTTCTAGTTACTCCATTGGTTATTCCTTGTTCCTGGAGATAGCTCAGTACTCTCCTGTGCTTTGCTCTGCTTCCTTGGAGTCCAAGGCCTACTTTGGCCTAGGTTACCCACTTTGACCTGTTTCTGTAAATACTGGTCTGGATCCCCTCCTGCAGAAGTCCCTGGCTTAGAGTTGATCCTGCAAAGGTTTCTGGATCTGGTTTACTGCCTCGGAGTTCCCAGGCTCGGGTTCACCCAGAACCCCATACGACCTGGTTCAGGCTTAGTCCCTCAGATGTCCCAAACTCATGCTTGGACCCACAGAGGTTCCAGGTTCCTACCTATTCCCTTTGGTTTCCCAGACCCATAGAGGTCCTGGCTCAGGCCTAGTTCATGGGAGTTCCTAGACTCATGCCCAGACCCATAGGGGTCCTGACTTAGGTCTACTCCCTTGAAGGTCCCAGATTCATATCTGAACCCTCAGCAGTCTCTGTCTCGCTTCTACATAGCTTTCTGTCTCATGGTGTTCTGAAAATTATGTTGCTGCTCTAGAGTCTTCATAGTATAATGTAAAAATGCTATTTCTTTACAAAGAAAAATATAAAATATTACATTTACTAGAATTTTTTTTGTTTTTTGAAGAGGCTTTTGTTGTTTTTAGTAATTATAAAGTTTGTTGGATTTAAACAAATTGTAGCAGGATGTACCATTTTGAGATCAGTTAGATTATTCTGAATTTAAGTGATCATTTTCTGAAGGAGTAATATGAGAAAATTCAAGAATTTACCGAGGGTAAATGATACATACCAGGATATACTTGTGTTTTTTTTTAAATTTATTTATTTATTGAGGATTTCTGCCTCCTCCCAGCCACCGCCTCCCATTTCCCTCCCCCTCCCCCGATTAAGTCCCTCTCCCTCATCAGCTTGAAGAGCCATCAGGGTTCCCTGACCTGTGGGAAGTCCAAGGACCGCCCACCTCCATCCAGGTTTAGTAAGTTGAGTATCCAAACCGCCCATTGTGTTTTATTCCCACAATAGTACTGAATATAGCAGTTTTCTAGCCTAACATATTCATGTGATTTTGGTCCTTTCACTAGAACAGTTGCCATTATTTGGGTCAACTCTATGCTGTATTCTTAAATTATCTTATAAATGGCCAATCTCCATTTCTCCCACCCGTGAAGTTTTTAAATGGCAATACCTCTTGTTTTGACTCTCATAGAACTTGGTAAATAAAAGCCATCATTCATAGGTCTCAAACTGGAAAAATATTTTTCAAAACCTCACTCTAGTCATTTTGATGTCTATTTCACATCTGAAAATGATTGTGTTGACCTTGAAAATTTTCTCAGTAAATGAGGAAAAAGATAAAAATTAATGAATTTTAATATAAAATTTACTAGCTTGTTGGAAAAAAATTAGAATTTAAATGCTGATTTATTGGCTCTATATCTTTTTCACATTGATGTTCTATCTTATTAGGTATCTAAAATTTTAGAATTTGATGATGTAATTATATCCATTCAAAACACTCAAGTCTTTCCGTGCGGCGCTTTCGGTCTGTCGGAGCTTGGCTGTTCTCGACCTGCGGTGAGGCAGGCGCACCGAAGCCATGACAGAGGCTGATGTGAACCGGAAGGCCTATCCCCTCGCAGATGCCCACCTCACCAAGAAGCTACCGGACCTTGTTCAGCAGTCGTGCAACTACAAGCAGCTTTGGAAAGGAGCCAATGAAGCCACCAAAACCCTCAACAGAGGCATCTCTGAGTTCATCGTGATGGCAGCAGACGCTGAGCCCTTGGAGATCATCCTGCACCTCCCACTGCTGTGTGAAGACAAGACTGTCCCCTATGTATTTGTGTGCTCCAAGCAGGCCCTAGGACGGGCCTGTGGAGTATCCAGACCTGTCGTCGTCTGTTCTGTTACCATCAAAGAAGGCTCTCAGCTAAAGCAGCAGATCCAGTCCATCCATCAGTCTATTGAAAGGTTCCTGGTGTAGGCCTGTGGCTCTGCCCTTCCTGTCTGCTCCCATCCTACTCTGTATCATACCGTCTGTTAGCATGTAGTGTTTTCAGCCAGTTTCTATTATAAATACTGTACTACATCTGGTTTTTGTATTTTTATAGTCTTACAGGGTTGTTCTGTCCCATCTCTCCATCCTCTCCTACCATTTTTTAATCTGTTTCACTTACTCTAAGTGGAATGATATCTAAGGCAGGTGAGAGGCAGAGCGGCACAATTTAACAGTGGGAAGAACCAGGAAACACCTAAGCCAAGGATAGTGTCTACTTTCATCTGCAAACTCACTCCTCTGTGCAGGACAAGATGACAGTTACACTGGTCCCTCACGCCTTTGCATAGGAAATCTCCATATATGCTACCATGACTGAAGATTTTTCTTTGGGAGGCAGCCCCCCCGCCCCCCCGGCCACCATCATTTGAAGAGAAAGTCTGATAATGTTAAACCTACATCCAAGTGCCATCTATTAATGTTGTGTTTTTGATATGTGTAACCTTCTACTCTCACCCCATTCCCTACTGAGGGCATCAAGGCAGTAACAATTCAAAGGGATGGTCTGCAGAATCATAGGCAGCCTAATTTGACTGCCTGGATCTTGAAGAGTGACAAGGACAGAATAGTTGGAATAAAGAATACCGGGGCCGGAACTTAGAGCAGAGACAATGCTATCAGGGACAGTCTGCCCTTCGTTGAATGGGGATTTCTTGTGGGGCTGTTTGACACCCACTTTGAGAGCCCTATCCCTTTCCTCCCTCAACATGGGTCAAATGTATTCTCTGTCACATGAAGAGCGAAAATAATGTTGTTCATTCTTGAGCATCTTAATAAATATGTTCATATTACATTTAAAAAAACACTCAACAATTCCACATAGTATAAATTACTAAATTTCAAAAACTTTCACAGGCATAGGGACTTTTTAAAAATGATCTCAATCAGTGGGTTGCTTTTTGTCTTAGTGACAGTGTCCTTTGTTTTACAGAAGCTTCTCAGTTTCAGGAGGTTCTATTTATTCCATGTTGCCCTTAATGTCTGTGCTGCTGGGGTTATACGTAGGAAGTGATCTCCTGTGCCCATATGTTGTAGAGTACTTCCCACTTTCTCTTCTATCAGGTTCAAAAGTGTGTTTTAATGTTGTACTTGAGAAAAAACGGAGGTTCTGTTTGATTGTTTATAGCTCTTGTGGTTTATCACACCAACAGTCATAAATGAATTTAAATTTAGGCAAACACAAAATAATACAATCCCGCGTGGCTATATAAATTGCTGGGGGTGGTGGGTGTCCCTGCAGGTATCACAGTCAGCAGGGAAATAAATCATGAATATGTAACAGTGAAAAATCAATATAGCTTGACTTGGGCCAGTCAGACTGGATCAAAATTTTGAGAAAGGACCATCCCATGGTTTAATTTTATTGCACATATAAACATAGTACAACTTTGGGGCAAGATACCAGAGTGACAATTCTTATAACAAAGCTCCAGGAATGGCTATATTGAAATTTTCTGGCAAAATACCTCACTAGAGCAAAGTTCCTGAGATCTTTATCATGGGAGGCCTTACCCCATCTGAAAGGAGACTGAGGGTGAATGGATAGGGGGGAGAAGAAAGGAGGCAGAGGGATGGAGCAGGAGGAGGGGGACTGTGGTTGGTATGTAAAATAAATAATCCTGAATGAATAAAGAAAAGAATGAGTTTTATTGACTGGGAAACAGAGCTTAGGCTTGGGCCTACAGAGGAAGCATTTGTAGTGAGCATAAGAATGAATTCTTTTGAGGGAGGACACAAAGTACATAAAGTCTCTTTCACCCGGATGAGTTCTATTTGCAGAGAGACAAAACTAAAGACTAGAGCCTAAGCAATTCTGGCTCCTAATAGAATAACAAAGAATCAGCAGGTTATGCAACCACTTTCACTCTAGCATTCCTGATGTCCTGGCATCGTTTTTCTGTCCTATTAATAAAGTAGGTCCTACTGTTTAATAAGCCTTATTCTGATGTGGGATTTCCCTCTATGTGCTATGATTACTATTAATGAATAAAGAAACTGGCTTTGCCTGATAGGGCAGAACTTAAATGGGTAGGGACAACTAAACTGAATGCTGGGAGAAAGGAGGGAGAGTCAGAGAGAAACCATGGAGCCTCGCTGGAGACAGATGCCAGAACTTTACCCAGTAAGCCCACTGCCATGTGACAATACACAGATTAATGAAGATGGGATAAATTTATATGTAAGAGTTAGTCAATAAGAAGCTAGAGCTAATGGGTCACTCAGTGATTTATATAGTTTCTATGTGACTGTTTTGGGGCTAAGTGGCTGGGAACTAACTAGCAGCCTCCTCCAACATGATTCCTTCAATGCTTTCTTTAAGCCATACCTTCGATATTAGTTATTGTTTTTGCCCTTGTTCCCATCCAGGTAGTTTAAGGTAAATTCCTATTGCTGAAGACAGCATGCATTGTGAGGACTTGGTAGAATCAAGCTGGATGTAACCTGGAAGCCTCTTACCTGAGAACTAAATGTCTTAATACTGAAATATGCTATACAATTTGCCAATGGAGAAAAATCAGTCAAATCTACCTACTGCTAAAATTTAATGCAACAATAATGAACATCCCACAAATACTTTCTCAAAGGCGCAATCATGGTACTCTGAGTTTGGTAATAACCAGTGACTATATAATTGGACTCAAGGCCTTCTCCCTATGAGCCTACCACTAGTTGTTAAGAGTAAAAGAAAAATCTACTTCTGCAAATTTTTTAAACTAGCATAATTCATAATTGTATTCTAAAGAGACTTTTTTTGAGACAGGGTTTCTATGTGTAACAGCCCTAACTGTCCTGGAACTAGCTCTTGTAAACTAGGTTGGCCTCTAATTCAGAGATCTGCCTGCCTCTGCCTCCAGAGTGCTGGGATTAAAGGCATATAGCATCACTGCCTATATATAGACTTTATACACAGGCAGGTATAATTGTTTGTTTTTTTTATTTTTGTTTGCTTGTTCATTTTTGGTCAACTTGATACACAATAGAGTTACTAAAGAAGAGGAACCCACAGTTGAGAAAATGCTTTCAAATGGTTGGCCTGTATGCAAAACTGTCGTGCCTTTTCTTAACTAGTGAATAATGTGGGAGTATCATTAGCCCTGAGTAAGTAGTGTTGGGGAATGTAAGAAAACAAAATTTTTAAGACATGAGAACAAATTTGCAATCAGCATTGTCCCATGGCTTCTGGATTAGTTCCTGCTTCGAGGTTTTCACTTCTGACTTCCTGCTGTGGATTCCTTTGATCATAGACAGTGATGTGGAATTATAAGTAATTAAATCCTTTCCTCCAGAAAGTGCTTATGGTCATAGTGTTTTATCACGGCAATAGAAACCATAACAAAGACAGGCTCCCAACTGTCAAAAGAGAAGCTTCATTTTGTAACATACAGAGACCATTACAGAAAATCAGAACTGGTCAAAATGCAGAGAGCTATACTGACCATAGGATGCCAAACTCCAGTTGATAAATATATTACCAATAACTAACACACATAAGACTCAGGAAACATCACAGAATGGGAAGATATACTTAAAAACGAGGACCAGAAAGTCTGCTGTGTCTGTATTGTTTAGATATGTCAGGAAGGCTGCATAAGTGAATTCTGAACCATGTTATTGTCTAAACAAGATTAGAACAGTTGATATACAAATACCATTGAGGGAAATCCCACAAGGTCTCATCCTTAGATTAAGAGTTATAGAAGGTGACTCCTGAGAGAGGGGGAATGAATCTCCCTCATGGATGAACTCACTACTTGGGTTATCCAATATCAGGTTCTACACCCCCTAAGTATATACATATGAACAACACTAAATCAACTCATCACCATATATATATATATATATATATATACATCTACATATATATATATATATATATATATATATATAATATTTTTTAAATAGTGGAGAGTTTGGCTCTCATGTCAATTTGAAAGAGCATCATTAGAATCTCTTTCTGTTGTGTTTCTAGGTTAGGCAAACTCTGTTAGTCCATATTTTCAATAGTTATTAAAATATTCTCTGAAACTTACATTGAGCAGATCAAATTTCTGACATAAAAATATGAGCATGATTCATTATTGAAAATATGAGCATGATGCATTGTTGAAAATAATAATTGGTCACATTTTTTGAGAAATGTGATAACTATATAAAGAATATACAATTCAACCAAATTTTCTAAAAAATCCAAAGGGGTATGGTTTGACCCTCATTATACAAATGTGAACATTGAAGCTCAGGGCAATTTTATTAATTTTCCAAAGATTATGTGCTTGAGAGTAACTGAACTAACCTGCAAATTCACTATCACTCTCCCTGTGGATAAGTTCAATCTCTTATTCTTCAACCTTTTTTAAAATTTCTCTGGAAAGTGTCAGTACTTAGAAAGGTAAAAGGAAATGTAAAGAGAAAAAAGGAGACATATAAGGGAAATATTATTTAATAAAAAAAACCTAGTGGAACTGGCATTGTGATATTGCTCAAAATCTCAACAAGTTGAAGCAGAATATTACATATTGAAGATCAGCCTGGGCTACATTTAAAGACCAAAATTGAAAGTGGATATTATCCTTTAAGTGTATTTTTAATTTTAGGTAATTTTATTTACTTTTTTATATTACCATAGAAGTCAGCACTACTGTTTTCCTTCTAAAGAAGAGGCAATCAAATATGCAAGATCTTAGTGCCTAGTACAAATTACCAACTGGAAGATATGGGAGTTAAACAAAATACTCATGTTAAATATTACTATAAAGTTGTGTAGGATGAGGTCCTGCTTGCTGGGTTTTTTTTCCTGCCCGGTTCCCACAGCCATTTAGCCCCAAAAGAATCACACAGAGGTCTACATTAGATATAAACTGATTGGCTCATTAGCTCAGGCTTCTTATTAACTCTTATAGCTTATATCAACAAATTATACTTATCTATGTTAGCCACATAGCTCAGTACCTTTTTCAGTGGGGTAGATCACATCCTGCTTCTATGGTGATCTGGGAAGGACTGGGAGTAATGGGCTTCCTTCTTCCCAGAATTCTCCTGTTCTCGTCCCCTTGCCTCTATTTTCTGTCTGATTGATCTGACTATACTCCCTGCCTCGCCAATCAGCGTTTATTAAAAACATGATTGGCAGAGTACAGGCAGTTCTCCCACACCACTTTTCCTAATTTTTTTTAAACAAAGAAAAATATCCATAGTCCATTTTGGGGGAATATGGGCATAGTATTCCAGGCTACTTCCAGGTGTTTGGGGGTGCTGATAATCTTATGGGTACCTAAAGAAAATTCAAACTTATGATCAAGTCCTGACTGGAGTATCCTGTGAGGCTTGATCATCTCAGGCAGCATCTTGAACCTGTTCTGGATGTAGAACTCTGACATCCTGGCCATCTGTTCCTACTGGAGATTTTTCAGGTGGTCTTCCTTGATCAAACCTAATTTTTCTTTTTTAACTCTGAATGAATCCACAGCCTCTCATTTCCTGTGGAAACAAAAGCAAAATCTCAAAATCTCTTCTCTACAGTAAACATACCTTATGACTTCAATTTTGACGTCAAGGTATTTATCTCAAAAATATATAAAGAACTCAAGAAACTAGACTGTAAAAGGCTAACCAACCCAATTATAAAATGGGGCACTGAGCTGAACAGAGAATTCTCAACAGAAGAAGTTCAAATGGCCAAAA
>NC_022026.1:4763277-4764662 GCF_000317375.1 Microtus ochrogaster | reverse complement strand
CAGAAATCCTCAATAAATAAATTAAAAAAAAACAGCAAAATACCTATCTTGGATAAGCAGCACTTATAAACAAGTTTCTTTTAGCAGCTGTTGTTCCTTCCTCAGCATACAAACAATTGAAAGATAGAATAATAACATGGTATCCAGATTCTCTGTGTTTTCCATCTTTATGTGGTTTTACTTTAAACTCGATTTTTTTTATTTCATTTATTTTTATTTTAGTTTATTTATTTATCAAAAATTTCTACCTCCTCCCACTCCTCCCAAACCCCCTCCCCCTCCCTCTCCAGTCCTAAGAGAAGTCAGGGTGTCCTGTCCTGTGAGAAGTCCAAAGCCCTCCCCCCTCCATCCATGTCTAGGAAGGTGTACATCCAAACAGACTAGGCTCCCAAAAGGCCAGTACATGCAGCAGAATCAAAACACAGTGCCATTATCATTGGCTTCTCAGTCAGCCCTCATTGTCAGCCACATTCAGAGAGTTCAGTCTGACCACATGCTCGTTCAGTCCTAGTCCAGCTGGCCTTGGTGAGCTCCAATTAGATCTGTCACACTGTCTCAGTGGGTGGACACACCCCTCACAGTCCTGACTTCTTTGCTCATGTTCTCCTTCTGCTCTTCATCTGGACCTTGGGCGCTCAGTCCATTGCTCCAGTGTGGGTCTCTGTCTCTATCTCCATCCATCACCAGATGAAGGTTCTATGGTGATATGCAAGATATTCATCGGTGTGCCTATAGGACAAGACCATTTCAGGAACCTTCTATTCTGCTGCCCAAGGACCTAGCTGGGGATATCCCCTTGGACACCTGGGAACCCCTCTAGAGCCAAGTTTCTTGCCAAACCTAAAATGGCTCCCTTAATGTAGATATCTACTTCCCTGCTCCCATATCCACCCTTCCTCCATCTCAACCAGCCAATTTCCCCAAGCTCTTCCCAATCCTTCCCTTCTTACTTTTCTCTTCCCATCATCCCTTCCCCCCATTCCACCCACACCCCAGTGTTCCCAACTTTTCCCTGGTGATCTTGTCTACTTCCAGTATCAAGGAGGATAAATATATGTTTTTCGTTGGGTTCACCTTCTTATTTAGCTTCTCTAGGATCATGAACTATAGGCTTAATGTCCTTTGTTTATGGCTAGAATCAACTAAAGAGTGAGTACACAACATATTCATATTTAGGGGTCTGGGTTTTCTCACTCAGTAAAGTGTTTTCTGTTTCCATCCATGCAAAATTCAAGATGTCATGTTTTTACACCATTGATGAATAAAACTCTAATGTGTATATGTGCCAAACTTTCTTTATCCATTCTTCCATTGAGGGGTACCTAGGTTGTTTCCAGGTTCTGGCTATTACAAATAATGCTGCTATGAACATAGTTGAACAAATG
>NC_022026.1:4739246-4762050 GCF_000317375.1 Microtus ochrogaster | reverse complement strand
TTTTATGCCAATACCAAGCTGTTTTTTATTATTGTAGCTCTATAATAGAGTTTGAAGTCAGGAATAGTAATGTCTCCAGAAGTACTTTTATTGTATAGGATTGTACTTTTAGTTTTTAAGACAGGTTCTCTGTGTATCTTTGTCCTAGAACTCACTCTGTAGACCAGGCTGTCTTTGAACTCACAGATATCTGCCTGTCTCTCCCTCCCAAGTGCTGGGATTAAAAGTGTGCACCACCCCATCTCGAATTCACAGAAGTCTCTCTGCCTCTCCCTCACAAGCGTTGGGATTAAAGACGTCTACCACCACATTCAACTACTCTCTTTTTTCTTTTTTATTTTAAGGACTTTAACCTTTACCCTGCATATATTTTTAACACACAGTAAACCATTTAGAGTTTTTTTCCTTTGAATCTCTCTTTATTGTATATCTCTCTTTTTCTGACTACATGAGTCTTTAATTTACTGAGCAATATGGAGATGATTAAAGCTATGGCTTTGATGGCTGGCTCCAGCCTATTTCTTAGCTTTCTGTGATTTTAGCCTCATGGCAAATATACCTGCCAGAGACATGTTTATTGCCACAAATCTACAGCATTTCAAGGTCCCTGCCAGCAAGCAAGTTGCAGCAGTGTGCTCACAAATCACCCTTAAATTCTCCATAGTTGGAGGGCCTGCCTGAAAGAGTCAGAGTTTGCCCTGGCAGGACGGCCCACAAAACCAGCATTTTAAAACAGCGTGAGTTATTTCCTGCTACAGCTGAAAACCAAAAAGCATGCAGTCAGCTTTTCATCAACACTATGTAAGTATTTTGTGGTAGGACCTCCTAAAATCCCCTCTTAAATGAGAGTGCTTGCTTGCCTCTAGCAAGCAGAGGAGACCCGAGAAATTGCTGCTACCAAGAAGCCATGCTTAATGCTGTTATTTTGTTCTAGAATTACTTCCCAAGCTGTGTCATACTTTATTTGAATGCAGTTGTCCATGTAGGCACCATTCTGTAACTGTAGGGGCTGCTGCGTGTGGGAGTTTCTGTCCTGCCCTGTTCCCACAGCCAGCAAGTCCCCAAAAAAATCACACAGAGGTCTCCATAAGTTATAAACTGATTGACCTATTTGTTCAAGCTTCTTATTAGCTCTTATAACCTATATCAACCCGTTATTCTTATCTATGTTAGCCACATGGTGTTAGCCACCTTTTTCAGCAAGTCAGATCACATCCTGCTTCTTCAGTAGTCTGGGCAGGACTGGGAGGAATGGGCTTCCTTCTTCCCAGAATTCTCCTGTTCTCATCACTCTGCCTCTACTTCCTGTCTGGCTGACCCACCTATACTTCCTGCCTGGCCAATCAGCATTTATTTAAAACATGACTGACAAAATACAGACAATTCTCCTGCACCAAAGTTGAGTAAAAATTTGATATCTTTTATTTTGGAATGTAAGCAAGAGCTCTTGAAAAAACAAAGTAATGACCTCCTTGGTGAATTTAAATTCCTTCTTTTGTTCTTTGAAGAATGTGTTAAGGCACTATTTCATTCTAAGTTTAGGACAGTTTAGTAGATATTATTTCTAATTAACCATACAAGTTCCTTTTACTTATAGCTAGTAGGTTATAATTTTCTTCTCCCTAACATGAAGGTTGAGCTACATATCTCTCTCAAAAAAGGTGGAACAGATATGGTGTATACCCTCTCTGCCTAAAACACTGATTTCATTTCTTCAGATCTTATGTCCTTTTTTGGCAAATGTATAAGAAGTCTGTGTTAAGATGATTGATACAGTTGCAGGAATATACTCAAAGTATTACATGAATCTCCTTATGTAGAGGAAAATACTTGGCAGAGTTGAGATAGAATGTACTAAATGTTGGCATGAAAATTAAAACTTCGATGTGTTCACTTACTAAAACATGGTTGTTTTTACTTTTACTTGTGATCCTTATTGCCATATTAAAGCATCTATCATTATTTTCCCATGGGGCATACCTTTTATTTACCATAAGTTTGAGGTTAAGCTACAAAACTTCAAAAGAAAGAAAACGTTGTAATGTCTAAGTAGCCATTGATTTCCTTTCACTGCTGCACATGACTTAATATGAACACTGTGGAACTTTTAATGAGACAGGGTTCCTTTTAATGGAAGTTGGAGGAACTGATCTGTACATTTTGAAAATTACTTTCCTTTAGATGGAATCATTTATAAAAGAGATTACTCATTCTCAGACTTTATAGTTTTATAGATAGAGTCATCCTGTAAACTATGATTCTGGAAATGATTCTATGTTCTCATTGGCATTATGAAAACCCACGTTATATTATTTGCTACAGTCATGCTAATAGGTTATATTAAAATATATAATGGTTATTATGCTCAAAATTATATCATATTTATATATACATAAACATGTAGTTATAAATATCAATATAGTCAATGCTTCAAAATTTTTTCTACTACTTTGAAAATAGAAAACATTAAGTAATATGATCAAATATAAAGTATTGATACATGTATGTTGATACATATAAACTTGGACACTTTTATGTATATTATATTTACATCAATATTGTCCTTTACTTTGACAATAATTAATAAAAACAACAAAATTTTTATTAACTATGGGGTAAAATAAAATATTGATATTGAATAATATCACAATGCTCTGAGTTTTAATATAGTTTAAAATTGCTTTAAGTTAGAGTTAGCTTAAATAAGTTATATTCTATACTTTTCTACTTGAGGATGAGTTGGAAAGTAAAATAAATAAAAAATTATGTACTTAAATCCTTAAGATGTACAATATAAATATATACATATATGTATGTACATGCATATATATTTCAAAATATTGCCTGCTCTATGTAATGTTACCTCTATGTATGTTTTCAAGATAGCCTATTTGGTATTGGATAACCAATTGCCATACTCTTCCATGGAGAAGATTATTTCTCCCATTTACCATTTATTAGTTTCCCATAGTTCTATGTGTAAGTCTGAGGCCTTATGGGTTTTGCCTCACTCACTTTGCCATGTTGATTGGGTGTCATCTTTATGCAGGCCATGTTTTGACAGCCACGTTTGTGAGACTTTGTGGCTGTAGTTTCTAATATTCATAGTAGACACATTCTCAGGGCAAACTTCCTGGGCCTGTAACTCTTGCAATCCTTCCTTCCCCCTATCTGCAATGTTCCCTGAGCTGTAGGTGTAATGTGATTTGTAGAAGCATAAACTGAGACTGGGTTCCACAACTCCATATTTCATTTGATTGTGGTTTTCTCTAATGGTCTCCATCTGCTGCAAAGAGAAATTATCTCTATAAGAAATGAACACAACACTTATCTGTGAACACATGTTTAGACTGTTGTTAGGAATTGTCCTAGTTTGGTAATATGGTGATTTGTGATTTGTCCTCTGAGATTCACAGCTTCACTAGTGCAGAGTATTGCCTAGGTGTCTAGTCCCAGTCATATTTCCCCTCTTGTTGAATGTATCTTGAATCCAATTAGAGTGCTGTTGGGTTACTGCTAAGCTCTTTGTGTCACTACTCCACCTTTAGACATTTTATGCCATGCTTGTCTTTGTTTTCGTTCATAGTCATTGTGATATGTAGGAGCTTCTGTCATTTGGAGGCGTGGATGACATGTAACTAAAGCTTTTTTTTTCTTTTTCATCTTGTTTTTTGAAATAGGATAATAAATAACAGCAACTCTATATAATTTCCAACCTTTCAGAGAAACTTCTCTGCTTACTAAAGAAGTATAAACATGATTTCATTTATGTACAGATAGAATTTATGTTTACTTATAAACATTACTAGTTTATTTTTGGGATTTTGCTCACATGATTTTGAAGTGGAGGAACTGGGATTTTTGAGAAAGGATAATTTTATTTTTGTTGTGAAATGATTTTAGTTGGAAGAATCTTGGAGAAGTCTGAGGCACAAGTTTATATGGCAAAGCCATATAAATTCAGATTCAATTTTCTATACTACATAATTTTGTGACTGTTTTCTGGGTTTGTGCCCATCAAATATCATGTGATTTCATTACTATATAAAATTTAAAGTATTCAAAGGTATATCTTTTAGTAATTTCTTTTTCTGGAGACATTTTTGTTTGTTTTCACAATTTGAGTTTATTTTTAAAATATCATTTTATCTTATATTAGGGACAAATACTATCACAAGTTTTGAAAGAAAGGATATGTATCAGATTCTCAGAGTCTGTCATCAAACCGAGGATGATTTAATAACCTTTTATTTTTTTTGTTTGCAAGATGTGAACATATTTCAATGGTAGATCTCATGTCCAGTATCAATAAATGTTTTCTTGTTTCTCAAAATAATTTATTAATCTACAAATTATACATAAACTTAGTTTTATAAATGGTGAGATATTTGTTCAATAATTTTAGTATAAAGATGTTAGGGGCTGAAAAGATGATTCACTGGTTCAGATACTTGTTGCTTTTCCAGGGAACACAGGTTTGGCTTCCACCACTCACATAATGGCTCAGAGCTATCTGTAACTCCAGTTCTAAATTGGTTAAAATCCTTTTTGAACTTGAGTATCCTAGGCACAAATAATGGTGTGCTTACATTCATGTAAGAAAACACTCCTACACATAAAAATCTACAAAATATATTTTTAAAGAGAGATGATTGCTGCAGTGTTATCTACTGTATCAAATAATAAAATATGTCATTTTTAGAATTTATTTTCCTTAAAATTTTAACATTATTATAAACAAAAATAAAAACATCACACATCAACATTAAACAGACCCAACACCAAGATAATTCTAAAGCTATACTTAAAACATATAAAGTGTTTAAAGATATTATCTAGACATTTAATATTGTTTAGAAACATTTTTAAATAACCCAAGTGGTGATTATAGTATAATATAAATAAAGTGATAAAACTTATATATGTATAATTTCAACTACATGAAAATTTATCAAAATATTTGTAACAATTTCTAAAATATTAACAGTAATCTCCTTAAGATTTTAGAATTATAAAGATATGATTTCTTCTATGTTGTCAATTTTTACAAATATAGAATTTTGCATTATTTTATAATAAATATTGAAAATATTAAAAAGCAAAATAAATCCTTACATACTAAGTATTTGGCATAGTAGTCTTTATATATTGACAAATAATGTATATTTCATATATATTATTTATTTTATTCAAAAATGTATAAAATAAAGGATTCAGGGGCTGGAGATTTAGCTTGATTGGTAATGAGCTTACTTAGTATGCACAAGGCCTTGAGTTTCATTTTCTATATAGCACATACCGGGTATAATGTCGCATAATTCTCAGCCCAAAACCTGGGTGGAGGAGACAGAAGAATGAGAAGTTTAAGTTATCATCTATTACATAGTGTATCTATGGTTTGTCTGGAATGTTTGAGACTCTGTCTCAGAATAAATTATAAAGGACAAGACACAATTATCTGGAAAGTAATTGTTTTCATCTTTCAGTATTAAACAGCCATTTGATTGCAGCACTTAGCACTGAGACTTCATTTTAGATTTTGTGACAGATATCAGATTCTGGGTTTCAGAAGGTTACATTAGTTACAAACTCACAAAACTAAAAGTTTTTAGTTTATTTTGAATGTAAATTTAGGGTATTTTGAAAATTGAGCTCTTCTATTAATTACAGCAAATTGCCACAAAATCTGGAAAAGAGAATGTGGCTGGTACATATTTTTAAGTCACTGCTATTCCCTCTGGAGAATGTCCACTGAAAGCACAAAAGAAAGATAAGTTAGGCACATTTGGAAGTAAAGACAAATCTCCAGCAACATACACTCTCATCAAATAAGGCTGCTCAGATAGATCCACAGAATTTTGCCTATGGCTGTGTGAGCTGTTCAGCCCCAGAGATAATAATTTCAATCTCTCTGTGGGATTCACTGGTATACAGCATTCTTTAGAGGATTCTTTTATCCCCACAACAAATAGATTTTTCTTACATACTCTACTCACTGTCCCTCAAAAATTCTAAGTCATTTACCTGGAATTTTTATAAAACTTTATAGTTAAAAGAATTCAAATATTGACTTGAAAAAATATATCATAAAAACTGGGAGATGTTTATTTTGTTACATAAAAGTTTAGTGCAAGTAAATGTACCATATGGTACATTTAGGGGACTTAAAAGTCACCTATGTGATGACTTTGGGACAATAATATATTAAAGCAGTGAGAGTCATGAAAAATCATTTTTAAAAATCTGGTGATGGCTTTGTGAGTGACCGACTTTTGTTCTTCATGTTTATTCACTTTCAATGATAAAAGCACTTCATTTTATTTAAGAAATTTAATGTGTTAGTCCTTGTTTTCAATGTGGGGTTATATAATAACTCATAGAATTATTGAAATGGAGGGAGGACTTAGATCACCGTTTGAGAAGGTTCTGCCCATGGTTTCTTGTATTAATATATCTATGCCTGTAGTGAAGTCAGTACATTATGGTAGTTTGCACACGTGGTAGAAACTGTTCACTTAATGACAGACATGAAATAGGGAGAGATAAAGGGACCAAAGCCTGGCCATAACTTTTAAGAACACATGCAATGTGATCATTTTCCTCTAGCTAGGTCATGCATCCAAAAGTTTTTATTACTTTCCCCATAAAACACCAGTAGCTCCAGACTAAGTGTGCAAAATATGATATTATGGAAGAATTTTACATATTGAAAGGTAATATATAACAATGAACTACTTGGCATTTTCTTGTTTTATCAGGTCAAGGTCCCATAACACTGAATGACATCACTCACTTTTAGGATGGATCTTCCTGCCTCAATCCAGTAAGAAATCTGTAACAGATATGTCTACAAGTTTGTTACTGTCTTAGTTAGGGCTTCTATTGTTGTGAAGAGACACCATGACCACAGCATCTCTTATAGAGGAAAACATTTAATTGGAGATGTTCACAGGTTCAGAGGTTGAGTTCATTGTTGTCACGGAAGGAAGCATCATTTGTGGCCCATAGGCACATATGATGCCAGAGAAAGAGCTGAGAGTTTTACATCTGCATAGACAGGCAGCAGGAAGAGAGAGAGGCAGAGAGACACTGGGTCTAGCTTAAACTCTTGAAAGCTCAAAGCCCAACTCCATTGGCACACTTCCTCCAACAAGGCCACACTTCCTAAGAGTGTCACTTTCTCTGAACCCATGAGGACCATTTTCATTCAAACCACCACAGTTACCATGGTGTTTCTAAATCTCATCAAGGTGACAATTATGAATAACCAACATTAGCCACCATCCACAAATTAGAGAAATGGGAATTAGAATGGATTTATTTGGTGTGGACTGAATTACATTTCCCAAAATTCATATATTAAAGTTTTAGCCCTCAAAATGAATGAATTTGGAGATACAGGCTTTTAGGATGTTTTGAAGTGACTTGAGAGAAGACTAAGCAGTTAAAAGTCCTTGCTGTAGAGAGGGCCAGAGTTCAGTCTTCAGCATTCACATGTGGCAGCTAACAAGTTCTGGAACCCTAGCTCAAGGAGATTTGATACCCTTTTCTGACCTCCTATGTGGGCATCCGTATCCCATACTAACACACACACACATGCACACACACATACACATACACAAATACATAAATACCTGAAAAGAAATAAATCTTACAATGAACAGTGTTATAAACATTAAATGAGGTCACAAGGGTGAGTTTATAATCTAATATTATTTTCATATTCTTTATTAATGTTATAGAAAAAAATAATACAAAATATTCTGATCATGCATTTTACTTCCCCCATCTCCTCCTGACTGGTGTCTGAGTTGTTCTCTCTGTCTCTCTCTGTCTCTATCTCTCTGTCTGTCTCTCTCTCTGTGCATATGCATGTTTGCATGTGCTGAGGAATAGCTATATAAGGACTATGTAAGAAAAATCATTTGTGTGTTTGACAGCTGTCATCAAAGAGCAGAATTGCACATTCAACATGGACCGCTAGTTTATAGAAATGTAAAAAACAAATGTAGAGTGCTGAAGCCATCCAGTCTGTGGTATATTGCTATGGCCGTGGAGAGGACTACTAGACGCCCACAGTCCATGAGCCTAAGCGGTTGGAGAGAAGCCAAACGCATAATTGATTATGATGGTGATCTCATCTCAAGTGCTGAGTTGGGGGGAGTGCTTTTACCTCTAGCTTTTCTGGTGTAGGCTGGCTGAGGTGTCTCAAGGTCATGTTAGGTTGGTTCTAATAGCTACTTCCCCAATAATAGCATTTCTATGAGCATGGAGCATGTTTAAAATTAGTTTTTATTCTTTGGAATTGAAGTGAGTTTATAAGGAGTTTAGGATTAAAAGATAAGCATATGTATTCTTCAGTAGAGAGTATAAACATTGCAAATACATAGAGATTGGAAAAGAAAACATTTGTGTGTCAAATAAAAAAGGCAGCAGTAGAAATAATGTATAATGAATCCCACAAGAATTTGATATTGTAAAGAATGACAGAAATCATTTTCTAAAGAATAGTTTTAAAATAGTTACACAAAATGAAATTGGCACTCAAAGGAGAAGGAAAGACAATTAGTAAAGGGAAATTTCCTTTTCTTTATTCCACAGATACAAAGGCACAAAGAAAACTGTTAGAACAGCAATTACAGCAATTCTTCCCAGAACATCAGTTTTATGATTTACCAGAAACTATTATGACCCTTGAAGAAAATATTAACACCTTATGTGATGTCAAGAATTAAGAATAAAGAGATAAATGATTATATATTCTATATACAAGAGGGGTGGCAGGAAGATTAAAATTGGAAAAGTTCTGCCAATTCCAAAATAATGAGTATGATCAAAGACAATGTGTACTGCCTTTTTAATGTGAAGATGTTACTCATGCTAATTATTCATACTGTTATTTCCCTCAGAACAGAGGATACTTTGCTCTGAGCTCGCCACATTCTGGTAAGCACCTATGTTTGAATACTCATAAACAGTGTTGGTTGAGGGAAGGGACAGGAGACATAAAGATTATGATTAACTTAAATGAACTGATAAACATATAAACTGCCAGTTTTTTGAACCTTGCATAAGTTGCAGTAAAAAATTTAGAGCGGAATATAAACCATCTATCAGAAAGAATAGAATGACTATGTTTTAATGAGTATTTAAAATTAAGTATTATAATAAAATTTCAACATATCAACTTTTCTCATTTTAGCATAAATTTTTTTTAAGAAACTGTATATTGTGTACTCATTGTGTTTGACTAAAATCACATACATTTTGCTTAATAAATATCATTCAAATTTATATTCTTAATATTTAATTTCTTGCTTCTTTTTATTGAAAATAAATTATTATTATTAATTGGAAAGCAAATGATGCTGTGCTGTTTTTCAACTTACATGAAACACATTGAAAACAACACAGCATCATTTTACTTTCCAATTAATAATAATAATCTAATAATCAGATATTAAAAAATAAATAGCAATCCATATTTAGGAGCACAAAATATATATAAACATTAGTTTGAGTTTTCAGTGATACCAAGAAAAAAATCAATATCAAAATTTAAACAATGACTACTTTTTATTTAAGTTTTTTTTACAGTGCATTTCTATCTTGTGTTTCCCCTTATGCAACTTCTCCCATATCTGCCCCACATCCCTACCTACATAGCTTCATATTCTCCCACACATTCTGTCTCCAAAAACACAAACAAAAACAAAGCAACAAGAAATCAAATCAAATAATAGTACAGAAAATACAAAAATAAAATAAAAATCTTACAGAAAACCAAAAATGTAACATCTGCTTTGTTTTGACTGAGTATTCCTTTATTACTGTGTGAGGGTCAATATGTGGTTTTAGCTGCAGTAGTTTCCTTTATAAATTTGGGTGTCCTTTGGTGCATAAATACTTAAAATTGCAATATCCTTTTGGTGTTTTTTTTTCCCTTGGATGACTATGCAGTATCCTTCTCTATCCATTAATTTTGGCTTGAAATCTATTTTGTCAGATACTAAAACTGATTCACCTAATTGCTTCTTGGTCAATTTATTTGGAATATTTATCTATTTTTATACCTTAGAGGGATGTCTTTTCTCGAAGGTAAAGGAATTGTCTCAGAATCATCAGAAATATGGATCCCATTTCACAATCTAATCTGTTAGACCATGTCCTTTTATTGGGGAAATTGAGACCATTAATGTTGAGTTATTATGAGAAGTGTTTATTGAGTGCTGTTATTTTATTGTCATGGTGTAGGATTTCCTCTGTTTTGATTTGTTATTCTTTGATTTATTACTTGTGTCCTCTTAGGTGTAGTTAAACTTTCCTTCAGACTAAAGTTTTGCTTCTGGTATGTTCTTCTGAACTGGATTGGTGGACAGATTTTTTTTTTAAATGTGAATTTATCTTGGAATATCCCCCCCTTTTAATTTCATTCATTTTCCATCTACAATTCTCTCCTTACTTCTCCTTTACCCTTCCCCACCTCTCTCCAGCATATCTGCCGTTCACTTCTCCCAAAGGGTAAGAGTTCCCATGGGAAGTCAACAATGTCTGGCACATTAAGTTAGGGCAGGGCCAAACCCCTCCTCACCCTGCATTAAGGCTGAGCATGGCATCCTGCCATAGGGAATGGGCCACAATAAGTTAGCTAATGTACCAGGGATAGATTCTGGTCCTACTGGCCTGTGCCTCACAGATAGTCTAAGCTTCACCACTGTCTCTCACATATGGAGGGCATAGTTTGGTCCTATGGAGGTTTCAGAGCTGTTGGTCTAGAGTTCCTGAGTTTTCAAAAGCTTGGTTCAGCAGTCTCTGTAGATTTCTCCATCCTGATCCTAACCTCCCTTGCTCTTATATTCCCTCCATTCTTTATTTGATTGGATTCCCAGTGTTTGGCCTGGTACTTGGTTGCAGATCTCTTCAACTGGTTCAGTCAGTTGTTGGATGAAGGCTCTATAATGATAGTTGGAATATTCACCAATCTGATTACAGAAGAAGCCTCCTTCTGTAAACTATTTAGTAATAGTGGGCTCCCTCCCCACTATTACTAAAAGTCTTATCTAGGGTAATCCTTGTGGATTCATGGGATTTTTTCCTAGAACCATTGGTGTAGGAGGGTCATCTGTCTATGTGTTACTTTCATTGGTTAATAAAGAAACTGCCTTGGCCTTCTGATAGGCCAGCTCTTAGGTGGGTGGAGTAGACAGAACAGAATTCTGGGAGAAAGAAGCAGAGTCAGGCAGATGCCATGAAGCTCTGGCCTGAGATTGACATAGGTTAGGATCTTTCCCGGTAAGCCACCACCTCGTGGTGCTACATGGATTATTAGAAATGGGTTAATGAAGAAGTGAGAATTAGCCAAGAAGAGGTTAGATATAATGGGCTAGAGAGTGTATAAATAAATACAGTTTCACGCTAACCCTATAGTGGCTGTCTCTATCAAGATCTCGCTTTCATTGTACTCCCATTTCATCCCTCACCCCCTTGACCATCCCATTCCCTCATGTTCTCATCTCTTATCCCCTCCCCTTTATCTCCCCCCTTGCCTCAAGTTTACTCAGGAGATTTCATCTATGTCCCCTTCTCTGGGAAATCTATGTGTCCCTCTTAGGATATTCCTTGTTATATAGCTTTTCTGGAGCTGTGAGTTGTATTCCCGTTATCATTTGCCTCACATCTAATATCCACTTATGAGTGAGTACATAACATGTTTGTTTTTCTGATTCTGGGTTACTTTACTCAGGATGTTTTTTTTTTCTAGTTCCATCCATTTGCCTGCAAATTTCATGATATTATAGGATTTTTCAGCTGAGTAATATGCCATTGTGTAAATGTACCACATTTTCTTTATCTATTCTTCTGTTAAGTGGCATATAGGTTGTTTCCAGGTTCTGACTATTATGAATAATGCTACTGTGAATATTGTTGAGCAAGTGTTCGTGTTGGTATGATTAAGCATCCTTTGGGTATATGTCCAGGAATGATATTGCTGGGTCTTAAGGTAGATTGATTCCCTGTTTTCTGAGAAACCATCATACAGATTTCCAAAGTGGTTGTGCAAGTTTGCAATCCCATGAGCAATGGAGATGTGATGCCCTGACTCTACATTCTCTCCAACATAAGCTGCCCTCAGTACTTTTTATCTTATCTGTTCTGACAGGGGTAAGATGGTATCTCAGAGTCATTTTGACTTGCATTTCCCTGATGTCAGAGGATGTTGAGAAATTCCTTAAATATCTTTTAGTCATTTGAGATTCTTCTGAGTATTCTCTCTTTAGCTCTTTACCCAATTTTTTAATTGGATTATTTTCTTTTTTGATGTCTAATTTCTTGAGTTCTCTATATATTTTGAAGATCAGTCCTCTGTCAGATGTGGTGTGGGAGAAGATATTTTCCCATTTTGTAGACTGTTGTTTTCTCTTATTTACTGTATCCTTTGCTTTATAGAAGATTTTCAGTTTCAGTAGATCCCATTTATTGTTTGTTGCTCCCAAAACCCATCCAATCACAGAATATTTTTCTTTTTCCATCGATTGTGATGTGACTGATAGTTCTACTAAGTGTAATATTTTGGAATGGCATCTGTGGTTGTTGTAGAACATACATCCAGGGCATTCTGGCTTTTAGAAACTCCATTGAAAATTCAGTTGCTGTTCTAATGGCCTGTATATGTGACTTGTTCTTTTATCTACTGCAGCTTTTTACATAAAATTTCTTTGTTCTCTAGATTAAATATTTAGAATAGAATGTGACTGGAGAATTTCTTTTGTGGTCCTTTCTATTTGGTGCTCTGTATGCTTTTTTTGTAACTTGATAGAAATCTTTCTTTAGATTGGGGAAATTTTCTTCTATTGTATTTTAAAAATAATTTCTGTGCCTTTAAAGGATTTCATTTCCTTCCTTTCTCTCTTTTATTCATACATTTGGTCTTTTCATAATGTCCTATATTTTCTGGATTTTTGTGTAGATTTTTAAAAAAAGTAGGTATAACAGGAATTTCATCTAGTGGAAACTGAATATTATATATATATATGTATATATATATATATATATATAGTCATGAGAATTGTAAGTTTTTCAAGTATAGATGCTTATATAAAAGTAATGCAATATATCACATTATATTTATATATGTATATATACATATATGTTATGATGGCATTCAATTTTTTTGTCAGTGTGAGAATCATAATAATTCTATGTTAAAACCAAATGAGATTTATGAATATGTGGATGTAGACATAAGTCACAAAACAATCCCACACCCGTTTGGAATTATGATTAACAAAAGGGTTATTTATTTAAGGGGAAAACTTACAGATCATTGTCCTTGACAACAGCTCTCTATGTGACCAGGAATAGAGTCTAGTAGCCTGAATTGGAGCCAGAAGCGAGAGGGAGAGAGAGAGAAAGAGAGAGAGAGAGAGAGAGAGAGAGAGAGAGAGAGAGAGAGAGAGAGAAGGGTTACCACTGCTTTTTAAAGCAAAAGAGACCATGCTCAAGTAGGATGGTATCTTAAAGGCTACTGGCTGAAGGATTAGAAGGAGCTCCTGCAGTCTGTGGATATTTAACAATATTAAAAGCTATAGGGCATCATATTCTTTCAGGAATATAAGAAAGACTTGTGTCACTTAATCCTAGAAATATACCCATAGTTCTTGACAGCAGGGTAATATTGCATTGCGCATATGTGTCACATTTTCATTACTGATTTTTCACTTGAAGGACATTTATGTTGTTTCCAGTACCTCCTTAATATGAAAAGAGTAGAGTAGTAACAGACATGGCTGAGCAAGTATCTTTGTAGTACGATGTTGAATCTTTTTGGCATATATCATGGAATAGTTTCTCTGGGTCATATGGCAAAATTATATTTAGCTTTTCTAGAATTTTCTGCACTGATTTCGAGCGTGTCTCATCCAGCTTGTAATCCTACCAACAGAGAATGAGGTTTTCCTTTTCTCCACACCTTTGTCAGCAGAGGTTGTTTTTTGTTTTCTTGAACCTCATCATTTTGACTATGATAAGTTAAAATCTCAGAATTATTTTAACTTGAATTTACTTGATAGCTAAGGATATTGAATTTTTCTACATGTTTACTAGGTATTTTTATTTTGTATTTTGAGAATTTTCTGTTAAGTTTCATAGTCCATTTTTCTTAAGCAGATCTGTTTTCTGGATATTTAGGGATTTTTAGTTGTCTTTTTTATTGTGTCACAAAATTGACAATTTCCTTTGTGTACAGAAGACTTTTAGCTTTGTGAGATCCTGTTTGTGAATTGTTGGTTCTATTTTCTATGTTATTGGAATCTTACTCAGAAAGTCCTTAGTATAAATTGAAGTGTACTCCTTAGATTTTCCTCTAGCAGTGTGAGGTTATCAGGTCTTATGTGAAAGACAAGGATCTAGTTTCATGGTTTATTTAGACATACGGAACTCTGAACTCCATGATTCCAAGATCCATTTGTGAAAGATGCCATCTTCTCTCCAATGAATACTTTTGACATAATTGTCAAGGATTAGATAGTTATAGTTATGCCATTATATTTAAGTTCTCTGTTCCACTAATCTTTTTCTCTATTTTGTACTCATACTATGTTAATATATTACAAAAGTACTATAGTGTCATTTGAAATCTGCTATAGTGTTATGCCATTCAGTATTCTTTTTGTTCAGTGTTGTTTAAGCTATCCTTAGTCAATTTAAATCTTAACTGAAAATTTGAGATTGTTTTTGCTATCTGTGAAGAAAGGTCTGAGACTTTCAACTTTCAGTGGAGGTTGAAACATGATGAAAATTTTAGGTAAATAGCTGGAAATATATATATATATATATATGTATGTATATGTATATATATGCATGTGTGTATACATATGTATTATATGTGGGTTTAAAATTTAATGTTTTGTGTATTTAATCTGGACTACATGTGGAAGCGAAGAAAAATCAGAAATTAGCCACTGAGGGTATCCATTAAATAAGGGGAATATATATAAGAAGGTGAATCCAAAGACAAACATATAGGCATCCCCTGAATATTAACCTTCATCAGGCGATGAAAGGAGACAGAGACAGAGACCCAAATTGGAGCACTGGACAGAAATCTCAAGGTCCAAATCAGGAGCAGAAGGAGGGGGAGCACGAGCAAGGAACTCAGGACCGCGAGGGGTACACCCACATTCTGAGACAATGGGGATGTTCTTTCGAGAATTCACCAAGGCCAGCTGGCCTGGGTCTGAAAAAGCATGGGATAAAACAGGACTTGCTGAACATAGCGGACAATGAGGACTACTGAGAACTCAAGAACAATGGCAATGGGTTTTTGATCCCACTGCACGTGCTGGCTTTGGGGGGGCCTGGGCGGTTTGGATGCTCAACTTACTAAACGTGGATGGAGGTGGGCGGTCCTTGGACTTCCCACAGGTCAGGGAACCCTGATGGCTCTTCAAGCTGATGAGGGAGAGGGACTTGGTCGTGGAAGGGGGAGGGAAATGGGAGGTGGTGGCGGGGAGGAGGCAGAAATCCTCAATAAATAAATAAATAAATAAAAAGAAAAATATAGGTGAAGTGAAAGTAGAGAAAACTGAAATGTGTTTGAAAAGCTGTGTAGAAACCTTTGATCTCACTACCAAAGTAATAACAAAAATAATAGGAGTAGTGCATCTCTTGTAATATGAAAGAATCTGGAGAAATATTGTTTTCTAAGGTTTTGGGAGAGATAGAGGGAATGGTAGAAAGAAGAAGGGAGGGGAGCAGGTAAATTAAAACTATAAATATGTAAAATCCTTATGAAAACATACTAGTTTATAAGGTAATTAAAATACAATTTTAAGTAGTGTGTTTGAACAAAAAAATCTCACATAAATGAATGATGGTATGCTTAGAAAACATGACTTATTATATGAAAATTTTATTGCTGGGAACAGTTTAACCTTCTTACTTGTTATTGATCAGAGAGACGTTTGAGGCACCTGAAACAAATCATTGACACTGACGTTGCTCTGGGTTACTCATTATGAGAAGATGATCAACTATTTATGAAAACGCCACGACCTTTTGTTTCAGGACACAGATAAATCTAACCTGAACTTAATAAGGAACGTTCTCCCGGTTGGCTAGCTTTCATCATGCTTGAAGGTGCTATGTGGAATGAGATGGTAGAAAAGACCAGTGATATGATTCAACATTGGAACTACATGATATAGTATATACCTGTCCACAGGTTCAGTAGTGACAGTACTGTTTATGGTGATAAAGATAATCTCACTACAATCTTGATTAGATTACAGCTTGTTCCACAGGAATAAATGGATGCATACTTCTGTAAGCATGTCTAAAACCCATTGCTACAGAGATCCTAGGCCCTTGGGAAGAAACTTAATGTTGATATTCTAAATGACCATGTTGTCAAACTGCTTTCTAAATATTTATGTTTATATCTGTAATTTTGTACTGCTCTCAACCTTGGTTAGAGAAACTTCTTAAAGCAATTGATAATGGTTAATACAGAGAATCATAAGTGCTCATAATACTGAGACTAATTGACTCTGAGTACTTAGCATTATATGTAACATCTCTATCAACTTGCTCCCCATTTCCCACCAAAGACTCAGAGAACACAAGGGGGTAGAAGGAATGTAGGAGCCAGAAAATGGGGAGGAGCGCATTGAAATTCTGTACTCTGGGTATGCCATTGCTTTGGCACACATAAAATCACTCACTGTAGCTTATTGGCTCAAGAACTGCATATGATCAAGCCAGTTCAAGTTTCCAGTATGGATGACAGAAGGACTCATGGGGGAGAATGAGTCATTTTTTTTTAGGAAGATGGCCACTGGTAGGTTGCCTATTCTCCAGTAAATGACCACCACAGACCTTGCATGTATGGTCATGACTAAAGTAAACCTACAAACACACACACACACACACACACACACACGAATATGTGAATATACAAACATATATACATTATATATATGGAAGTTGGGATAGAGATGTGCTGGGAATTATGGCTGGAGCTAAGGTGAATGTTATTGTCATACACTGTATCCATTCATAAAATTTTTGAAGAAAACAAAAAGATAAATGTAGAGTCACATGTCATTATAGAGCATTTCAGGAAACTTAAGAATCATATTTTTTAAAACAAATCATGTATATTTTCATTATTCAGGCCTCACACAGATTTCCTTATACATTAAGCAAACCAAAAGTATGTGATTCTACTAAGGCGAGGCTAAAAATATTGGAATTCTATTGCATTTTATACAAACAACCCAGGGTATCTTTAGAAGGTGGAGGGCATTTGCGTAGGCTACAGGGTTACAAGAGTCTGCATGGTACTTTTTCTTTCAGTTTTCCTCCTGAAATCATTGTTGTGGATATGATACCTTCAAATTTTCAAAGTTCTCTTCTTGTCTATGGGTTTTTTTCAATTGCTATTTGGCAATCAGGTCAACCTATATGAAACTCTATTTTTCTTTATTACTCTTAGCACATAACATGAAGAAATATGTATGTAACACATGTCAGAGTCTAATAATACAAATATGACTTAAAATATTGAAAATGAATATTGCTTTACTACTATTGCTCAGATTTATTTTCAACAATTTTTCTATTCTGATCTGTAATGTTTTGTCCCATCTGTTTGACTTCATCTCTTTGACTCTTTGGTAACTTATTTTTCTTTTAAAATCTCATTGTAAAGCCTAGTGATTTTTTTCATATGCTTGGATGATGTGATATTTGTCATGGAGAATATTAAACAATAGAATGTATTGTTTTAATTAGAGAATAAAGGAACTCCCTGCATATGAAAATTTAACTTCACATTCTAAAAGATAACTTATTTATAACTTTTCTTTATCAATTTCCAACATTTAAATATTTCATTGGTTTACAGCATTGAAACAGACAGAGTATCACTACAATTTAAGTATTCAATAAAGACTATGCATTTTCTGCCATCAAACAGTACTATCAAAAACAAAGGAATCATGTCTAGTATTATAAATTAAAGGAAAACACCTAAACCATTTTTCAGTTGCACTATCATGAATTCCTATTCTGCTGTCTTAATATCTTATTTTATGTAAGGATTTGTGTATTCAGAGGGGAGATAAATATGATATAGAATCAAAGATCTTTTGGAATCTAAAGCTAATCTGTTGTCAGTCTTTTAACAGAAGAGCTTAAGACAGAATTATGTACCTGGCTGAGAACACAGTATGATTCTTCTGACATAAAAATAGTTTTTCCAGTGAACAGTTAACACATTTCTTTAGTCTTAATCTCATTTGTATTTTCCCTTACCTAGAATCTCTTTTACAATACTATAAAGAATTTTCTACCTTTAATAGTACACAGAGAGAAAGAAATTTTATTCTGGGGAGACTAAAAGAATCTAGCTATTTATGGGAAGATAAATTTACTAAATGAACAAATTTCATTCTGCAGTTAAGACTGGCAACTTTGACAATGTCAAACACAAGATCCTATGGTTCAAAAGTAATTATGATAGTCTATAACTTAGGTTACAGGTGTATTGATTTGGAAAGCCATAAACAAAGCTATATTTATTGAAATATAGCACAAATCATATAATTTAGTGTAGGCTTTGGATTTGTGGATGGTATCATTCCATAATACATATTAACCCATTTGTGGGAGATTCTCAAGTTGTGCGAGTTTCAACTGAAATTTAATTTCTTCTGAGACAGTAAAGCACTGTTAGACATTGAAAGTAAAGAAAGGATGGGTTATATAAGTGATGATATTTCCTTTTCTCACTAGGTTCTACAAAGTCAAGAGCACACTGTAACATATACACTAACAGGATGCTTGCTTGAATTACTCTCTCCTTTATATTTAATTATATATTCCTATTCTTGATATGTTTTTCTCCTATTACATATGTATTTACTTATTTCCTGTTTTATAATTTTTATGGTTTTGTTTTGCATTAGTCCTTGAGGGAAAAATCAGACAATAGAGTAAAAAACAATTTGGAAATAGATGAGCAGAATTGGTTTTTTATTGGTATTATATCAAATGTATAATAGATTTTAGTAATGGCTTGAACAACAACAACAAAAACTTAGACTTGTAGAAGAGAGGTCAAATACAGATGTTAATTAAATGTGCTAGGTTAGCTTTTTTCTGTGCTAAGAAAATATCTCAATAAGCATAAGAATAAAATATCTATTTTGGCTTATGGCTATAAAGATTATAGTGCCTTTGGGACCCAAGTGGGGGAGAATATCATGGAGAATGAGTAACATTGCTTTAGCTCCAAAGCAGATTTTTTATTTATTAATGGTAATCACAGCATACAGAGGTGAATCCCTATAGGACCTATCGCAGGGCAGAACTTGGTTAGGTGGCGAAAACTGGGCTGAATGCTGGGAGAAAGGAGGTGGAGTCAGAGAGAAGCCATGTAGTCCCACAGGAGCCAGATAGAACTTTACCCAGTAAGCCACTGGTTAGAAATGGTTAAATTAATATGTAAGAGTTAGCCAATAAGAAGTTAGAGCTAATGGGCCAAGCATTGATTTAATTAATATAGCTTCTGTGTTCTGGGTGGCTGGGACAAACAAGTGTCTTCCTCCTACTACAACAGACACTTATTCTATGTATGCTGAACAATTTTCAGGTCCTGTGTTAACTTCAATCCACTAGATAAAGAAACTTTTCTCATAAGATCTGGAAGTTAGACTAACCTATCAACATAAAGATAAGGATTTAGAGGGCCGTTTGATACTTTGTTCATTTAAAACACATATGCTTCTGTAAGGAACATTATTACCTTTGCAGACAAATTTCAATGAATCTCATATGTAGTAGGTTTCCATATGGATTTTAAAAGCATCTTTAATGTCATCTCCTTTTTCTTAATATTAAACAAGTCTATAAAGTTCCTCAGATCATAAGGCAATGAATGCATTTATAGCCTCTAAAAATTATAATATGGACATCATTCTAGGATCATTATCATGTCTGTCACATTAATACTGACGGGGAGAGTGGAAAAAGAAAAATATTTATGAAAAAAATCACTAAATTTCTATTAGGAGTAACTGTTAAATACTGAAACCTCACAGAAAAATTTTTGTGGATCAAGAATTACTGTATACACTGAATGTATTCCAATAAAATACTCAACAGAATAGAAGAGCATATTATGTTGCCCTTCACAAATATATACAATGCTAAATTAACAATTAAAATATATATTAAAAATATTAAGAAAAGAATATGTTTTATATACAGATATAATACTAGAATGAGGAAAAATGTATTAATGTTGAAAATTATTTATAATTTTATAATGTGGTATACCAGATCATGTCAATGAGAAACGTCCAATTATCCTTAAAGATGCAGTCTGGGAATTTTTCTGAAAATCTGGATAACTATATTTCTAAATACTTTTTGTGAGGATCATGGAGTAGTCAACGTTGAGGGAGATTTGTCATTAGTTAAAGGAAACAATTAACAAAATGAAGCACCATAGTTAGTTTCATGCCAGAAGAACGACTTCTTAAGCTTTTATATCCCATTTTTCAACCCCATTTTCTTTCATTAATCTTCTTGGGAAAGGAGATACAAGAAAGGGTTAAAAAATTATTGAATCACTATCATAAATAGCCAATATATTTTTCATTTCTGGTCACTGTTAGAATACAAAATGCATACATTGTGCTGATGAATATGCCAGGCCTGTATATAGAGGAAATAAAGAGTAAAGAGTGCAAAGGGGATATTATTTAAGTAACTATAATGAATAAAGATTTCTATCAGTTATCACAGTCTGAAGAAAAAATGGTATAGTATATGTTCTAGAGAGCTATAAGCCAGAGTAATCTGACAACATGATTAATACAATATGTTAATGAACATATTCAAACTCATACTAAATATTCCATAAGGCAACACTGAATTGGAGAAAATTGAAGGGACAGGGGTTCCTACAATATAAAACTGCATGAAAGTTTATAATTATTATTTTTATAAAGCACAACTTGGGTGCCCATAATTCATTATAGGTACACTACTTTTTAATTAGTGATTAACAGAAAAATATTTTGTATCTGAATATGATACAAATTTATAATGTGATTTTTAGCAGGCCATGTTGTTCATGTGAAAGAAAAAAGATTTGGTCTATTGATTGTTTATTTAAGACACACTCTCACTCTCTAGCACAGACTAGACTGGAATGTGCTAATTTTCCAAGGATGGCCTCGAACTTCAGAATGTCCCTCTGTTATGGTTTCAAAAGTACTTGAATTATATACATGTGCCACCATATAAACCTTCTAAATTGAAGAATATATACTATAGTCTGAAAAATTTTTCTGATATAAAAAATGACAAACAATATGAAAAGATAATGTACTTAGTAAACATATACTCATTTTATACTAATTTTAGATGGAATATAATCAAACAAAGGCTCTCTGAAATAGTTTAGAATATCTTATCACAATTTATATATCTAGAAATGTCATTGCCAAAGGAAGGGGTAAGTTTTTGAGATATTTTAAAAATAAATCACTGAATGAAAATTGTGTTGAATGTAGTAAGATTATTATATGTATACTTAAAAATGACAAACATAACATAATTATAGGCTAATTAGGTAAATACTAAAATTATGTGTATAAATTACATACATACAAAATCATAAAAATAACTTTCTGAAATTGGTTTGCTGAGAAGAGGCAGAGTTTACATGTGTCTCGCATTGGAACAGTTTAAAAAAATAAGCCAAATAAAACTTGGTAAACTTTGATAATGAAAAAATTATAAAATACTGCTATTTGAATATTTTTATATATTTAATAAGCTTGTATGGAAAGTAGCATTTGAAATAAAAATGTTGTTATATATATTCACTAAATAAGCATTAACAGCTGACAGTCTAAGGACAAAGCTTAACCCAAAGTCTACTTTTACATGGTTTATGAGTTAAAAATGTTTCTTTGAATTTGCATTGTTAAAATAAAACAAGATAAAAATGCAAGATAATATGTAAAGTACTTACTACTGAAATCGTTTTTATCCTTTTTGTAGAAATTTGATAGTTTTTTGTGTACAATCTCAGTAATACTTACCTTTGGCTTATTAGATTATGGGGAACTTTATTTTCTTCTATGTTGGTAGTTTTTCACAAACTTGTATAAGTTTCATATGATGGAGAAATAAATAGTCACTATGTGATAGTACTTGAAATGAATATGTGTCTTTATTGCACAATATTTCCTCTGTTATGTGATTGAAATCCTCAGGAACACAAAAATATCCCATATTCCAGGTTGATTTACAAAAATTTGAATTTTTCATTTCCAGATAAATGAAGTTATAATGCTTCTATTAAAGGATGAATGTATGAATTCTCTTACATTATAACATAATCCAGCCTTTTTGTTCAACATGAGATTGTAATATCTTTGAACTTGTCTTTGGTACTTAATTCTGTCTGATCTTTAAACCCTAAAACAACTGGTCTTAGGCACCATCAGAAAATTTAAATGACTCCTTCCTTTCCAATTTGAATCACCTTGATCCCTTTATGTTGTCTTATTGCTATTGCTAGAACTTCAAGCACTATATTGAAGAGGTGTGGAGAGAGTGGACGGTCTTGTCCTGTTTCTGATTTTAGTGGGCTAGCTTTGAGTTTCTCTCCGTTTAATTTGATGTTAACTGCCGGCTTGCTGTAAATAGCTTTTATTATATTTAGGTATGACCCTTGTATCCCTAATCTCTCCAAGACCTTTATCATAAAGGGGTGTTGAATTTT
>NC_022026.1:4730495-4737786 GCF_000317375.1 Microtus ochrogaster | reverse complement strand
GCAGAGGGGGAGGGAAATGGGAGGCAGGGAGGAGGAGGAAATTTTTAATAAAAAAATAAAGAAATAAAAGATAAGGCCTTTGATAGCCAAAAAAAATTAAATGATATCTTATTTTCTAGTACTGACACTGGGTAAATTAGTCTTTAATTTTAATTATTGATTTCTTTAAATATGCTTTTTAATGTAATATTTTAAGTATCAATAACTAGAATATATTTAGAATTCAAAACCCAGACTTAAGAAAACAAAACAAAATAAATATGAACATAGAATTTGCAATAATAAAAAATATTTAGCTTTTTTAAAAATATTTAGCTTTTTTAGCATTTAGGGAGAATTAAACCAATAATACTTTAAGATTTTTATCAAGCCCCAGTGAGAAAAGCTAAGAAAAAAGAGAAAACAAACCAACTAAAACCACAGAAAGATGTGGTAGAATTGCAAACTGGTTTAGCTACTCTGGAAATAAGTGTGGCTAATTCTCAAAAATTCAAAAACACATGTAACATATATGACTCAGCTATACTATTCTTTGTCATGTACACAAATTACTTAGCATGGTACTCCATGAATGCTTGATCTATCACATTAATTTCTGTTCTACTAATAATAGCTAGGAAAAAGGAAGAAAGTAAATGTTTATCAATTGTTGAGTAGATATTGAAAATGTAGTACATGTAAACAGTGAAATTCTATTTCATAGTAAAGAAAAACTAAATTATAAATTTTCAAGAAAATGGCTGGAAATAGAAACTACAACAGTGAATGAATTAAACCATACTGAGAAAGATATGTATTATATTTTCTTTCTTATTTGTGGCTCTAAAGATGTGACTATATCATCTGCAATAAATGAGGAAACCAAGAAAATAAAAAGGGAGAATGAAGGGGTGGGAGATGAATGAGAAATATAAAGGGAACTTTTAAATGGGAAGAAGTAAGGATCCTACAGAAGGTAAGAAAAGGAAGGGGTATGATGAAAATCAAGTATGGTTGAAAAATACATTGGAAAATATATTATTTTATGTTAACACAGAATTATATAACATAATAAATGTCTATGATATCTATATCTATATCTACAATTATATACATGATATAAAAACATTTGAACAAATTGATATTACACATTCCCAGAATACTCTGATGGTGTATGAATTTCCTGTAAATTGCTTTCTAAAGTATGAAATCAGTGAGAAATTCTTTGTCAGTAAAAGCCCTGAAAAATGCACTGGGGTAGAATAGTGTGTTCTATAAATGAAGAATGTAGAATGTGGTAGAAGCATTGTTTTAAAAAGTTTTCAATGTGGGTAACTCAAAAAGGATAGTTCATAAGGATAATGGATTTTTAAAATTCCAAAATCAAAAACATAAATAGATCAAGATGTACAAAGTGCTCACACATAGAACTTTCCTGGAAAAGTGCAAGATATCATAGGTTGCAACTTTATAGATTATGGTTCTGAGGTTTGGGCTATATTCACTAGAGAAATAGAATGGCTGGGTAAAGATTTGATGAAATGCAAAATACTTTGGTCATTCCTTGATTCATTTGAGAGTTTCTCCCTTATATAATTTCCTCATGTGTCAATGAATAATAGATTTTTAGAATCTTTTAAAAATTTAGCAAATAAAATACAATGCATGTATATTAAAGGATAGTAAAAAATATTTATAGAATACAAAACTGAAAGTATATTTTTTGAATATCAATGCCTAGTTATTTTCCTCCTTTAATTAAAAGTCATCTCCACTCAAATATATCTTTTGAAATGCCCCACTGATTTAATGTGTCATGTATGCATCTAAAACTATTTTATACAGGAAATCAGAATATAGTTTGAACCAAATACTTTTTGTATATTAGAAATAATATATATTTTCTCATGTGAAAAGTAAAACAAACTCCTTTACATTCACTTTCCTCTTTCCTTCTTTCTTCTACCTTTTATTTATTTATTCTTTCCTAAGCAAAGTATTCAATTATTTAAATACTGAGAGCTAAAATTCAGACTCAATGGCCTATGTAAGATGAGCAATGAGTCTTTTTTATGAAAACCCATTTATAGCACTACTGCTTTTTGAACAAGATGAGTGCACATTAGAGATCATTATTTTATTAACTAATGCAAGTTTTAAATACAAACTTCAGATTTTACCATAGCATGAAGAGATATTTGTTTTACCATATACATAAATATTTATATTAGCATATTTCCATGCAATCAAATGGAGAGATGATTTGTTTATACATGAGGGCTGGAGAACATGTGAAAGTATTAAATGGAACAATCTATATCAACTATCATGACACATCCCAATTAATGCTTGTTCATAACAATAATACTTGCATTAAAATATCATTTTTCTGTACTGAAAAATAAATAGAACTAGAATTGAAATTAATGTTAACAGTGGTCATTCTACATGGCAAAATTGTTGACTTTTTTCTCTTATTTTATCTAAATAAGTGGCATGTTGCTATAAGAATAAAACCTATCAAAGTAAGTGAATAAAATCTAAACACCTACTATTTCCCCTAAGATAAAATTGGATGATATATATTTATATTGTAAATATATATATACATATATACATGTATATATATGTGTGTATATATATGTATATATATTTATAATCTAACAAGAATATTGATCTGCAATGATATAAGCTATTATATGATGCTTTAGAAATTCTTTCAGCCAGTAGCCCTTACCCAGAACACTTGGGCATGGCCTCTTATACTATAAATGTGATATAAATTGTGCTATTTCTCTCTCTCTCTCTTTCTCTCATGTTTTCTGGGTTTGTTTCATTTTCCCCATTTATGCAGAGGACTGTAATCTGTGAGTCTATCCCTAAGTAAAAATCATTTATTATATGCAATTCTGATCTAGTGTGAATTATTTTGTAACTTCCATCTTCATCTGGCACCCAATGTGGGGTTGAACCCATGACCCTGAGATTAAGTGTTTCAAGATCCACAGACTGAGCTAGCTGGGATAAATGTAGAGTGGTGACAGGTCTAAGAGCTGTCAATAAGATAATTCAATCTATGGGCCCTCTGCAAATGGGAACTCTTCTGCCTTCTCTATTATCAAAAGGATGACCTCTTACAGTTATTGATATAAAAGATTGTTTTTTACTATACCTTTACAAGAAAAGGACAGAGAAAAATGTGCCTTCACAGTGCCTACTTATAATAAATTTTAGCTTACTAGGAGATACCAATGGACTGTCCTACCACAAGAAACACTCGATAGCCCCACCCTGTGCCAATACTTTGTAAGTCAGTCATTGGAAATAATAGATAATCAGTTTTCTGAGTCTATAATTTACTATTACATGGATGACATTTTCTCATCTGATTCAAATGCAGATACATTCAAAAGAACATTTAAATAAGTAAAGAATTTTTTTTTCCTAAATGGGGATTACAAATTGCTCCTGAAAATTTACAAAAAGGAGATTCAGTCAAATCCTTAGGTTATAAAATGGGTTTGCAGAAAATTAGGACACACAAAAAAACACAAATTAAAAAAGACTGATTAAGGACTCTTAATAACTTTCAAAGATTGTTAGGAGACGTTTCCAATCTATGACTGGCTTTTGAGATAACACCTGATCTAATAATTTATTTAAACAAAACCTTAGATGGTGACAGAGACTTGAATAGTCCCAGAGAATTAACAGCTGAAGTGGAAAAAGAGTTGACAGTCATTGAATAGAAATTACTGGAGGCACATGTGGATCAAGTGAATTCAAATCTTAATTGCATTCTGGTCATATTGCCTTCCAGAATGCCCCCTACAGGAATTTTAATGCAGAGGAAATATATTATCTTAGAATGGATCTTTTAAACACATAAACCAGGTAAAAAATTAAAAACTTACATGGAAAAGGTCTCTGAATTAATTATAAAAGGAAAATTGAGATTTCATTAACTAGCAGTTATAGACCCAGCAAAGATTATAGTGCTGTTTACTACTGATGAAATTAAAAAAAATATGGGAAGACAATGAACCATGGAAAAGAGCATGTGATATATTTTTTAGGGCAGATTAACAGCAACTATCCCAAAAGCAACAGAATTAACCTTATAAAGAGAACTACTTGAATTCTTCCACAAATTGTACATGATAATCCTGTACAATTTATACTAATACAAATAAATCAGGAAAGACAGGATACAAAACAGAAGATTTAATTCTGTCCAAAAAGATAGAACTATATACTATTTTCATGGTACTAAGGGGTTTTGAAGAACCTCTCAATATAGTTACTAATTCTCAATATACAGAGTTTTCTTGCATATTGAAACCACTGGATTTATACCAGATGATACATAATTGACCTCTTTATTCACCCAGGTACAAGATATAATCAGAAATAGGTTTTCTCTTATATACATAACAGACATCTGATCCCATCTGCATCTGTCAGGTCATCTAGCTCAAGGTATTGCAGAAATTGAGCTGTTATTGATTGTAAGTGTGCTAAAGGCTGCAGAATTTCATAAGAAACATCATATCAGTAGCAAAGTTTTAAAGAGTTTTCAATTACATGGAAACAAGCTAAGGAGATTATAAAGAAATGTCCTACTTGATCTTTCTATCACCACTTACCTTTATCTGCAGGGAGTAACCCAAAAGGTACTAAAAGGAATGAAATATGATAGGTGAATGTGTTCTACTTTGCAGAATTTGGAAAATTAAAATATATAAGCCACACCATTGACACTTATTCAGGTTTTCAATTGTCGACTATCTTCAGCATAGAAAAGGCTGATTAAGTAATCATACATTTATTAGAAGTTATGACCATCATGGACATACCTGCATAAATAATGACAGACAATGGTCCAGCATATGTGTCTAAGAAAATGAAACAGTTTTTGCTTATTATAATATAAAACATATTACAGGTATACAAACAGTCCTATAGGTCAGGCAGTAATAGAAAGATCAAACTGAACTATAAAGGACATGTTAAACAAATGAAAAGGCATAGAAAATATCATCAGAAATAGATTTCCTAATGCTTTTTTAACCTTGAATTTTCTTAATGCTAATGAGAAAGGAAACTACAATAGAGAAACATTGGATAATAGAAAACACTTCTGAATTAAATCAGGCTGTGTGTTTCAGTGATGTGTTGACCTCAGAATGGAGACTAGGAGATGTGCTATGTTGGGGAGAAGGCTTTGTTCTTGTTTCTCCAGGAGAAGAAAAAATATGGATACCATCAAAACTAATAAAGATTTGATTGGAAAAGGAGAAACTTCTTGAGATAGAGAAATAACAGCTCATTCACAGAGGTAACAATCATACAGGTGGTAAGGAAACCTGATAAGGGTGGGGGCAGGGTTGTAGTCTTGTCTTTGCAGGAAAATACACATCTTTGAAAAGTCAAGCAACCCTGGATGTTTGGATGCCTAATTGGAAAAGATAACTACCCAGAAAGGATCACTGAACAAAGAGGAATAAGAATTATAAAAACAGGTCATCTGTGTGGTAAAATATGTAAATTCTCTGTACACATATAAAAATACCTAATACCCAGTAAAAATATAAAATCACTTGATTTCAATGCTAGCTTTGGAGTGGACAATGGATACCCTCCTCTAAATCCAAGCATGTTGTTAAAAAATTTAGGGTTTCATCCTTCTTGGGCTCTCTGCAGGGCCTCTACTCCCTGCATACTGCCTCTTTCTTCCTATCCCACCCAGCTTGCACCCAGAACCCTCCCCACTTCGGCCCCCCTGCCCTCTTTGGGCACATTACATCACCCAGCTCAGCCTGTCTGGGTGCTGGCTCCGAATCCTCAGGGCAACCAAGCGGGCAGGAGTTCCTTTGTTTCAATAGCCTGCCTGCACCAAGCAAGGTAGGCGCTTTGTTTGCGAGCTACCCAACCAGCACGGAGACCTGATCTCGGTGCCAGGAGAGCCAACATTGGGGTGAGTTTCTGACCCCGCGTTGGCAGCCCGGGACAAGGGAACTCAGAAGTTCCTCAACCCCTTATCCTTCTTGGGCTCTCTGCAGGGCCTCTACTCCCTGCATACTGCCTCTTGCTTCCTATCCCACCCAGCTTGCATCCAGAACCCTCCCCACTTTGGCCCCCCTGCCCTCTTTGGTCACATAACATGACCCAACTCAGCCTGTCTTGGCGCTGGGTCAGAATCCTCAGGGCAACTAAGCAGGCGGGAGTTCCTTTGTTTCAATAGCCTGCCTGCACCAAGCAAGGTAGGTGCTTTCTTTACGAGCTACCCAAACATCACGGAGACCTGATCTTGGCACCAGGATAGCCAGCATTGGGGAGAGCCATCATTGGGCACAGAGATCTGATCTCGGCACCAGGAGAGCCATCACTGGGGAGAGCCATCACTGGGAAGGTACATCAGTAGGCAAGGAGACCTGATCCTGTAAAAGAAGATCCATAGAGGACCATTCGGAGGAAGAGATGGGCAGGCACCAATGCAAGAGTCCACCCAACAATCTGAAGAGCAACATGAAACCACCAGAAATCAGCGACCTCACAATGGGAGGACATGAACACCTTAATCAAGAAGAAGTAGAAAAGACTGACTCCATGAAAGTGATTGACACCCTTAAACAGCATGTAAAGAATGCCCTTATAGAAATGCATGAAAAATATAACAGAAAGTTTAAAGAATTGAATAAATCAGTGAATGATACCCTAGAAAACCAAGGAAAAACAATCAAACAGATAATGGAAAGAGTTCAAGACTTGAAAACTGAAATGGAGGCAAAGAAGAAAACACAATCAGAGGGCCGGCTGGACATGGAAAATTTAAGTAAACAAACAGAGACTACAGAAACAAGCATAACCAGCAGAATACGAGAGATAGAAGAAAGAATCTCAGATTCTGAAGATATCAAAGAGAAAATAAACACACTGATCAAGGAAAACAGCAAGTCCAAAAAACTCTCATCACACAACATTCAGGAAATCAGGGACACAATAAAAAGACCAAACCTAAGAATAATAGGAGGAGAAAAAGGAGAAGTGCAGCTCAATGGTCCAGAAAATATATTTAATAAAATTATGGAAGAAAACTTTCCCAACCTAAAGAAAAATATACCTATGAAGGTTCAAGAAGCATACAGAACACCGAATAGGCAGGATCAAAAAAAAAATCTTCTCGCCATATAATAATCAAAACACAAAGCATACAGAATAAAGAAAGAATATTAAGAGCTGCAAAGGAAAAAGACCAAGTTACTTATAAAAGTAAACCTATCAGACTTACACCTGACTTCTCCATGGAAAC
>NC_022026.1:4717184-4725837 GCF_000317375.1 Microtus ochrogaster | reverse complement strand
CGGAAACTTTGTTTTTCCTTTTCTCAATAAAAAAAAATTTAGGGTTTTTATCTCATAGCAGGAGCCATCTTATACTGGACAGAAAGAAGAAAGATCTTATGAAATTTTTACTTTTCTCCATACCTATTTTGTCTATATTGTATCTTTCATTGAATACAAGTCTATATGAATAATGTTTAAGTTTTCCACAATGAAGAATAGATTTTCCTGCAGTAATCTTTGATGTTCCCAGAAATAAGTTGGGGCTCCACAACAATGACTCCACTGGGTTGATACGATGTCATGATGCTGATAACACTACTTTAAGACCAGTTTTGGGTACCTGCTGCTCAAGATGTTTCCAACTTGATTAGCTGAAATGGTACAACTACTTACAAGGTTTTGACTCCAAATAGGAACCTCATAAAAATCCAGCTGGTCAAGATGGTTCCAACTTAGTTAGCAGAAATGGTGCACTTTTTTACATTATTCTAGCCAGGACGCTAAGTAGGAACCTCAGAAAAACAGTATCAAGTATTCAGAGATTATTTGAAATCATACCAGATAATAATCTTGAAACTTACCTATTATTTTACTTTTACAGGATCCCACAAAAAAGAACATTGCTCCCGTGACAGCTGGAAGTAATTCTAGAAGATGACGTCCCCTCTCCCAACAAAGTTTGTCCTCAGGGTTAGGGATATCAATTAGGGGTTGATTATAATTGATATAGGGTTAGGGCTTAGGGTGGAAATTATGTTGGCTCAGGGATCTATTTTTGAAGAAAGAAAAATGAGATGGGATAATATGTAGATTAGTGTGAGCTTACTCACACTAATAATAATAGTAATAGAGTGAATACTTGGGAGTTATTATTTATGGGCAAATTATATTGGTATAGATTCTTATATATTAATGTAAGTTCAAATTATATTTGTTACATTGAGTAAATTCCTGTTTTTGTTTACAATATTTATATGCCTATGTAAAGTTATTTTGTCAGATTGTATGCATGCATGTTGCTACCTCTGTTTAAGGCATTTTGCATATTGAAACAATTTTAGGATATATCTTTCATATTGCATTATACATTTCTACATTTGATCAAGATACTTGTACACATTTTGAGGTCTTTGTTTTCAATTGCTGCACAGTTGTTTAAATATTGTTTAATATTCTAATATGTAATCTTAGTCTTTAAGTTATATAGGTATTAAGTATTATAGGTCAATAATCATTCATGTTTGACATACTTGTAGTTAGAATAATCATGTTCTTTAGATACATAGAGATTGTATTCTGCAGAGATAGGTAATCTTCAACCACTTCAAGGAACTGTAGAACATGGCATTTAAATAACTTAGGGTTCTGTTGACTTAAGACATGATTGCTCCTGGCAGCACTGATCTAGTCCGGAGAGAATGTTGAGCATTAAAGACATGCCACTTGGAGCTTATTTTCTTCTTGGCAAAACTGGCCTTTGTGCAAGGATCTGCCCATGCATTGACCATTGACAAAATGCACAAGGTCTGGACAGGACAAGTAGGATACAAGAATACAAGAAAAAATACTGCCAAACCTTGCCAAGACAAGGTAAGAGAATTCTGAAATTTTTCCTGTCTCAAAAATAGTTTGTCAGTTACTCTAGGCATTAGTCAAGTTTGCTTCAACATTGCAAATGAGACTGGGTGAATTCTTAGGTAGCCAGTTCTCTCTGTCATCTACTGTACACATTTTAGATACTGCTTAATTGCACTTCCTTCCAACTCAAGTAATATTATCTCCCTTCTCAGACATTCAATGGGGTTGAAGATTAGATAGTTGTAGTTATTTTTCTCTTATTATTTAGACACATCATTTCTAATACAAGAATTAGACTCTTAAGGATAGTATGATTATTGAAACATTTAGCATATGTTCCTTATTTTATATTGTTTATGCTTGTTGTAATTTTAATTTTTATGCTTGATATTTGTTCTTATTACATATACTTTTGTATTAAGCTTATAACATTTTTATTTAAACTAAAGTGGGAGGTGCTGTAGGGATTCCTTCAGCTAGTAGCCTTTACAATACCAGTCACTTGGGCATGGCCTCTTATACTATAAATGCTAATGTAAAGTGTGCTTTTGTTCTCTCTCCCGGCTTCTAGTTTAGGTTTCTGTTCCCTGTTCATGCAGAAAAATGTGATCTGTGAGTCTATCACTAAATAAATAACCCTTTATTATATGCAATTCTGAGCTAGTGTTGGATTATTTTGTAACTTCTACCTTCAATATGACATATAGCAGAGGAAAAGAAACACATCCTTAATAGATCTATTAATTTTTACTGTGAAGAAAATAATTATTTCATATACCTTACATTCTGTGCCTTGTTTTTGGAAATGTGACTTTGTATAATTTCTGGTATTTTTTGTATGACACTATTCATTCTATATCTAACATATACTTTCACTATTCCTTTAGCACTGGATCAAACTTTGTATGTGATTTAGAGGTTAATATTCCCAAGAAGTTTCTCCTTCAGAGTGCATTAGAAGCTTAGGGAGGCCACTAAGGTACTAACCTGTTTTAGCAGTTATGCAGTTAGTAGACTAAAAACGTCAAAGCACCTGCTTAACAACGTTTTTTCTCCAGATACCTTCGAAAGACTTAGGTGTCAGAATATATGGCCAACTGTATTTTATTTTATTCATTGCACTTATAGTGCTTATTGCCCTCTAGGCACACATAAATACTAAGCAAAATCTAGTTTGGACGAAGTCAGTTTTGGTCAAGGAAAGATTTGCTGATAAGTTTAAAAATTGTTTATAATTCTTGTTGAGATCTAGCCCTTCTATTTGAAAACCTCTACTGCACTATTATGAGCAAAGAGATGACAATAACAGAATGAGATAAAAGTCTTGCTTGTTCTTCAACTATTGAAGTGATTTTTAATGTCCAATATGTCTTTTATTTGAATGGAATGAACTTTTCCAAATTCTACCAATGCACCTCTCTCTATTCTATTAGTAGGATTATTTTTGGGACAGAAATGTTGATCTTGTATTTAAGTCTTTAGTGGCATAAAATGTGTCATAAAGTAGGCAGTGTCAAAATAGTTATCTTTCTTTTCTTTGCAAAAACCTCTCCATTTTCAAAGCCAAAAAACTTCTATCTTCTTGAGAGTAGAGTTAACTAAGTTTTTAACTTCTTATTAACATCATTGTGATCTTCTGTCTTCAGCTTGTTCATTCTGATTGTTAATGCTTTGCTCGTTATATTCATTTGTGATTACTAATATCATGGTAGTTTGGTGTTCTATTTTTTAAAGCCATCTTTGAATGTGACTACCAGGAATGGAGAAATGAATTATGACCTAAAACTCTGTTTATAAAGATTATAATATATGGACTTGTTTTGTTTTTGTATGTATCCTGAGCTGGCCTTGAATTAGCTATGTAGCCTTGAACTCTTTGTGATTCTATGGCTTTTACAAATTAAATGTCTGAATCGGAGTCATACACAACCTTTTCTGTTCTTGTATTAGTTACTTTTATAAATTTTATGTCAAAATACATGACCAAAGAAACTAAAGGAAAGTCAGTTTCAGGGGGGATTTTCAGTTCAAGGGTGTCATATTTCCAACATGATAGGGAAATCCTGTGAACTATTAATCTAATTTTCTTTATCAATAAAAAGTAGGAGCCAAATATTGGGGTAAGAACTTGAAAGATCAGAGGAAACTAGTTGTTTTGTATCTCTTTACATTCCTCAGTTCAAACAGGGTTAAGATCCTCTCTCAACCACAGCTTAGTACTTCCTGTCTCCTCTCCCTGTAGTCCTCCAAACCTCTGACTCCAAGCAAACTTTGTCAATCAAAGTGTCACAATCAAAATATTACACAACAATACTGGAGGCAGGAATTTGAGGGAGCTAGTTACACTGTATCCAAGTCATGAAGCAATGAGAGATAAATGCTGTTGCTCAGTTCCCTTTTACCATTTTGTTTTTGTTTGTGCAGTTAGGGTGGGATCCTCTCATTTCAATTAACCTAATCTAGATAATTCTTAACAGGAGTATCCAGTTGCTCATCTACTAGTTGATTCTAGATTTTGTCAAATTGACAGTGAAAATAAATATGATTATTCTCCATATTTGAATACTCTGAATGTTCAACTGTAGAAATTCTGTATTCTTTAATAGAATAAAAGTCTTTGGAAAATGAATTGCTACATTAAGACATCATTCACTGAGAAGAATGTTAGAAAAAATTCATAAAAGAAATCTAACTTTGTTTTTTTAAATATTTATTTATTTATTATGGATACACTATTCTGTTTGCATATATGCCTGTAGGCCAGAAGAGGACAGCAGACCACCATGTGGTTGCTGGGAATCGAACTCGGGTCTTTTGGAAGAGCACGCAATGCTCTTAATCACTGAGCCATCTGTCTAGCCCCTAACTTTGTTTTTATATTTTATTTATTTTATGATGCTGGTTTTGAGACTCGGGTGCTGGAAATGCACCCTTTAGTAAGCTCATGTCTATGTGTTTAGCATAGCAATAATTTGCATGCATTCCATGTCCTGTGAACTTGAGTAAGACTGAATGCAAGATTAATGGAACAATCTCTATAGCAGAGACAATTTCAAGACAACACATGATTTAGGCTATTCCATGGCTACTTCTCAGTATTCATATTAGCTTCAGATAAACCTGTTTAGAATTTTCCACTTGAGTGGGTTCTTTTTGTCTGATAACAGCCTTGGCTGTTCTAGAATTCACTCTGTAAACCAGGCTGGCCTCAAACTCATAGAGACCTACCTTTCTCTGCCTCCTAAGAGCTGGGTTTAAAGATGTGTGCCACCACTGCCTGGCAAGTGGGTTCTTTTAAAGGACTTAATATCACATCACAGAGGAAAGTAGAAAACTTCATTTCATTTTCAGCCTAAGGATTTTATCAATCATGTAACAAGTTATTAAAAAAATAGTGTACAGGTGCCTTTAATATTCTTAGCTAGCAAAATCCATTTGAATATTCAATGGTTTTCGTAGACTATACACAATCAAAATAGGATGGGGGATTGCCTAAATGGAAGGTTTTAGTTCAAGAAAGTGTGTATGAAACATAGCTAAAATTCACTGTCAAAATTTTTTTTAAATAAGATTCTCCAAAAACACTGGATAGATTTTAGATGTATTTATTAAAACAATTCATTTTTGCTGATGTTATTGCAAAGGGACCTTACTTTGTTATCCAAGATGACTTTGAATTCTTGGGCTCAAGTGGTTGTCCTATCTCATTCTCTTGAAAAGCCAAAAATTTAGGTGTCTTTCATTATTCCTGGGAAAATGTTTCTTATGTAATTAGTTTTGTATTTCCTTTATTTGAGATATCTATTACTTTTCTTATAATTTATCTGTAATGCTAAATTAGCCTGATTCAATCTTTCTATAATAACAATATAGATTGAATCACCAAATATTTTAAATAAATATGCATAATATTATTTCCAATTAAAATGAATAAATACATATTCAAAGAATGCAGACTTTCAGAGTCCAGTTTCAAAAGCTAAACCTACAAAACCTCTCCCATACCTAAGGCTTGGGTATCATTGTGAAGACAGTACAGAAAAATTTTGAGAGTCAACGAATCAGGGAGTTTTTCTGTGAGATTAGGTTCCCAGGAATGTCAGAACCTAATCCCATAAAGTATCACCAACAAGACTGTCTAAACATGAGCTGAACAAGGACACCAACAGTAGGCATGCCATAATGAACATAGGAAGTTCACAAGGCCTCAACCCTACACAAAAGACAATGGTAATTAGAATCATTGGGATGCCTGTTAAAAATTATGTACATTGTCTTGCTCCAAAATATTTTGATTACCTTGTTTGGTTTCTTTATTTAAAATAGTCTCTAACATACAAAAGATTCTGACAATGAGAGAGGGGCTGTCTCTGACTCTTTTAACTGTGCTTGGAACTTTTTTCTCTTACTGTTTTGCCTCATTGAGCCTTGATATGATATACATCTGTAGTTTTATTGTATCTCATGAGGACATGTTCTAGAAAAGAGTTGGCAGATTCTATTTTTGTATAGATGGTTTGACTATTTCAAGCTTATTTTAAAAGAGTAGAAATAAACCAAAAGAAGTGGATTGTGTATATGATCATTTGGCTTATTCAAAGAAAAGAAACTTTGAATTATCTCCTAAACATTTGACTATGAAAAAATGTACCTTAGAGATAATCAGAGCACTAATTGAAACCATATCAATAACTCATCTAGCCTTGTATTTTTCTATTTTGAAATATTATATTTTGAGGAAGTATATACTTATCAAGACTTTAATGAAATTCTTGGTATTGTAATGTCAGACTAGGTTCAAGCCATAACACAATGTATAACAATCAAAGTGGAAATCACATATAATATTGTTATCAAGAGAAAACTTTTGATATTTGAATGAATTATATATATATATATGAATATATAAATGTATATATATGCAAAAAGATACTAAGTAACTGTGTACATAGTATAATAATTAAGTTATAAATCATCATTTACAGATTTCCATTTTCATGGCAACATATATACATAGGACAAACAGAAGTTTGAAATCATAAAGTAAGTTGAGCATATTTATTCATGTTGTTTACTATAAATATGCTGTGGAATACTTTGATCACACTCTGACACTCTACTACTGAAACTAACAATAAATTTTACATTGAATCAGAAGGCAACTTTAACTACTATTTTACCAGAATCAGACAGAGGTTTTGGAGGACCCAGGACACATACAGAGACACAGGAATAGCAAGAAAGGGTTAGAAAGATTCATGGCAAGTTTGAATAGAGGAAGAAGAGAGAAAGATCATCACTGGTCAGGTCTACTTCACTCCTCTGATCAATCACGTTTTAACCCCTTATCTGACTCCCGAGTTTTCATTAATAGCAAAATAATTTAGATAATCAGTACATCTGGTGTCCAATGCATGACATTCTTAAAGTATGTAAAGGCAGTTATCCCACCACTTTTCTGCAGCCACCACTGTGGTAGGGTTTGTCTTCCTCTTCACAGGTCCTCCACAGGACAGAAGCCTCCAGCTGCTGCCTACCTCTGGTCCCAAACTGCTGGGGTTAGCCACCCATGTACCACTTCCTGCCACATGGGCATTCCCTGAAGCCCCTTCCCTGGTCACCAACCCAAGCCAGCTTTGATGACTTGACACCTACTCACACTTGTTCAGGAATCATGTTTTTCTTGTTGATGCCAATACTGCAAGTTGCTGAGTGGCACAGCTGTGCACAACTTAGGTCCTCTGCCCAGCCATGTTGAGCAGTCACGTTAGCCTGGCATCCCTACCCTCCACCCATAGTCAAGTGCCACAAACATAGCTGATAACCCTTGCAAAGCTTTGCCATCGCTGTCAATGTGAGATACTTGGGAATTCTTAAAGGGGAAATTAGTTTTTTTTTTAATGGGAAATCTTTCTCATGTTAAGAATCATAAAAATTACAATGCAGGAAGTTTAGTGCTATGGTTTAGTGCTACTGTGGATGGCTTGAAAATAGAAACAAATAAATGAGGGAAAAACCACCTAGCTGTTATTGACATAATAGTACTGATTATAATTACTGTAAGTTTGGTAAATAATATTTCTTCCTTTAAAAAAGTGGATTGATACCAGTCCTAAATGTGAAAATTTGGCTGATAAGATACAAACTTAAGAAAGACATATTATTGCTAAGATAGAAGCCTTAGAAGACTTGCTACTGATAAAATACGTGCCCTAGAAAGACTTCTTAATGAAAATAATAAAAAATTTGACTGATAAGATGCAAACCTAAGGAAGACCTACTATTGAAAATAAGAAAAATATTAATACACTAGCAGAGGAATTTAGAGTAATATCTACCACATCATCACATTACAAAATTAAAGAAGAGTAGCTCCAAGTTTATTAGAAAAACAACTTTAGTTTATCCAGTTACAACACAGGAATAAACACCAATGATAGACATCCCCATGGCTATTCAAAATTCAACTGGAATCATGTTGAAATTTTAGATTTGAAATGATTTAAAGAATCAGTCATTTCATATTGTACACATTCACTTTACGTGAAACAGATGTTAAATTTATGGGCAACTGAGAACAGAATTTTTCTACAAGCCTGCAAAGATTTAGCAATAGCAATATTGGAGTCTGATCCTCAGTTACAATCGTAAATATGGTGGAAAGAGGAAGCAAAGGTCATAGAATGAGATAGGGCTAGAGTATAAAATTTTCCCAATATCAATCTCTCATTGAAAACAAGTATGCTGATTTGCAAAGACAGTTTAGATTTGATGATCATACCTTGGCACTATGTCATATTGCAGTTTTGAGCATTTGGGGCAGGATTGAAGAATCCAGAAAGAGGATTGAGTCATTTACTAAAATTATACAAGGCCCCAAAGAAACATTCACTGATTTTTTTTTAAATGAAGATTGACTTCAGTTGTAAAATGAATGATATCAGAAGCAGAAGTTAGACGAGTATTAGTTGAAATTTTGGCTTTTGAGTCAGGACCACAAGGGGTGCACCCACCCATGGAGACAGTGGGGCTGATCTATTGGGAGCTCACCAAGGCCAGCTGGACTGTGACTGAAAAAGCATGGGATAAAACC
>NC_022026.1:4713948-4716584 GCF_000317375.1 Microtus ochrogaster | reverse complement strand
CCACACACACACACTCTTCTTGAGTATGCAGGTCCTCAAGTACCAGGTAAAGATGAAATTGATCAGCTATTGTCAGACAATGTGCTGGAAGACTCAAATTTTCATAGAAAACACCATGTTATTAGCAAAGGCTTGAAGAAAAGTTTATCTATCACTTCACAAAAAGTCAAGAAAATTATGAGAAAGTGTACTACCTATTCTTTGGATAATAAAAATCCACTACCTGCAAGAAGTCTCCCAAAGAGCACTCACAGAAATGAAATTCAACAAGTGGATATGTTTCATTTTGCAATGTTTGGAAAAGTAAAGGATGTGCACCATACCACAAATAAAGGATTTCGATGTGCAACTGCTTTGAGTTCTGAAAAGGCTGATTATGTAATCCCATATTTATTAGAAGTTATGGTCATAATGGGTATACAGGTACAAATTAGGACTCACAATGTATATGTCACTAGTAAAATGGAGAAGTTTTTTTCATATATGTGGTGTGGGAGGTCCTTCTGTCTATGTGTTACTGTCAATAGTTAATGAACAGAGAAACTGCCTTAGCCTCTTGATAGGGAAGAACTTAGGTAGGCTGGAGACACTAAATGGCATGCTGGGAGAAAGTTAGCTGTGGAGCTGTAGGAAACAGATGCTGGGAATTTTACCGGGTAGGTCATAGCCACGTGGCAATATAGAGATTAATAGAAATGGGTTAAATTAATATAAGTGTTAGCCAATATGAAGTTAGAGCTGACAAGCCAAGCAATGTTTTAATGAATACTATTTCTGTGTGGTTATTTCATGGCTAAGCTAGCTGGGCAGCCAGGATGAACAAGCAGGTAATTCTCCTACATATATGTTTTACATATATGTATATATATTCACATGTATGGTTTATATAATATGTTTTACCATTTAAAGCATATATTATATGTATGCCACAAAAAACCTACAGGACAAGCAGTTATAAAATTTCAAACCATATCTTAAATGGTATGATTAATAAGCAGAATTGGGTACTAAAGACCCCAGAGAAAGATTACACAATCTTTTATTAACTTTAAATTTTAAAAGTTTTAAATGTTAATGAAAAAGAAATGAAATATGTGGAGAGATATTTGATAGTAGAAAAAACTGCTGAATTAAATCAGTCTGTATATTTAAAAGCTGTATTTATCTCATAATGGAAAGCAGGATATGTGTTACATTGGGGAAAGGTTTTGCTTTTATTCCCACAGGAGAAGAAAAGCTATGAACAACATCAAGATTGACAAAGATTAGATTTGAACAGGAAAGACTCCCTTGATTAGGAGAGGTGATAGTTGATCAAACAACATGACCCTGCAAGCTGAACTAATCTATAAAAATACCAAATGCCCTTCATTTGATTAGATACAATCTACAAAGTAGGAAAGTTCCCAAAGTTAGGATTGTGCCAGGAATTTGCTTTTGTCTTTCCAGGAAAATAAAAGCATCCAACTAAGGATATTAAAAGAAGGATGACTCATCAAGAAAAAAAATATCATATCCCCCCAAGAGTAAATGTCCTAATGTTATATATCATTTAAATAATAAATTTAAATTTAATAAATCTTCACAAATATTTTTTCTGCTTTTCTTTACAGATATGTACGACAAATAGTCTTTTGTAGTACCAATTAAATTAAAATCCAAACCTGGCTTTTGAGTTAGATCATAGTTCTCTCCTTGTCTAAACCCAAGCAAGCTTGTTAAAAGAAAATCCAAAATCTCTGTCTCATGTCAAAAGAACCACCTGGTGTGGGACAGAAGAAAAACTAAGATTCAGGGACTACTCTACTGCCACAAATCTCATAATCTTTTTGTTTTATTTTGACTCTTTAAAACTTTTTATAAGGTATAAATATTATTTCATAACATTTTTATTATATAGGAATTTACACTTTCTGTTGGAATATTTATGATCATATAGAGTACTAATTCATTCTAGAAATAGGCTTCATCTAATTTCCTGTACATGATTTTAGGCTTGAGTCAGAAACAGGCAACTACAAATTAGGCTTGTTTATCACAGGTGTATTTAATCAATTGTGGTCAGTAGTAGGCTTTATTGGACCATAGGCTCCCAAATAATAATACACAGACTTGTTCATTATAAATGTTTGGCCTTAATTTAGGCTTTTCTTTTCTAGCTAGACTTTTTTAAAACTGAAATTAACATATTTCTATTCATTTATGTTTCAAGGCTTGTTTATCTTATCTACATGCCATCCATCCAGCTTACCTACTTCCTCCACATTTGGATGTCTGGCCTCCCGCTGGCTGGGCCCAGGTCAACTGGCCTCTGGATTGCTGGCTAGTTCCACTTTCTCTCTGCTTGGCAGGTCTGTCTATACTTCCTCTGCCTTTCTTTTGGCCACATAGCTTTTTATTAGTCCAATCAGGTGTTTTAGAAAGGCAAGGTGAAACAGCAACAAACTTTACCTAGTTATACAAATATAATATTAAACAAAAATCAACACACATTTGTATAACTAAATAGATAAAACACAGCTTTACCTAGTTAAATAATTCTACTTCAGAGCTGGGCGGTGGTGGCACACGCCTTTAATCCCAGCACTCGGGAGGCAGAGGCAGGTGGATCTCTGTGAGTTTGAGAACAGCCTGGT
>NC_022026.1:4706905-4713635 GCF_000317375.1 Microtus ochrogaster | reverse complement strand
CACCTGGATTATGATAATGCCAATAAACCAAGAAATATTACCTAAAGATTAGCTTTGGATTACAAACTGCTCAGGACAACTTCAAAGTGAATTGCTAAGATAGTACAGCCTTATATGTAGACTACTTTACTCAGGACCTCAGGTAAATTCTCTACTTTCCCATAACACTGAGATTAGACAACAGTTATGCTTCCAGTACTTGAACCGTTATCTCAGTTTTCTTAAGGTCTGCTAAATATTTCATCACCTCAGATAACAGAAATAAATACAGAAAGAAAGGTCGTCTATTACAACCAAGCTTATAGTCATGTAAGGTGTTGCCAAAGTTAAGCAGACATATATTTTAAATAGGTAGATGATCTTCAAACATCCAGAGACCTAGAGGATATTATATGTAAAATGTTTTAATAACATAAAGCCTTTTATGACATGTCTCTACTCATAACAGCATTGAACAACTTCAAAAAAGGATGAAGGGCATATAAGAACCTCTGTATAAAATTTGCTTTCATTCTTGTAAAGCTAGCCATTTGGGCAAGAAATTGTCCTTGCCTCAACTGCTAACAGTATACTATCAAAAGTGGACATGCAAGATAGAAGGGTAAGTGACTGATGAACCTAGCAAATACAAGACAGGATAGTCCTTCAAATTTCTTGCTTCAGGGAAAAGTCTGCCAGAGAGTTTAGGCTGGTGGTCTGAAGATTCTCTGCAACCCCAATGTTGCAGAGAAACTTTGGGTGACTGTTCAGGCAGCTAGATGTCTCTGTCATTTCTAGACTTTTGGAAGTTGCTTGTTATATACTTCTTGTTTACTGGGTAATATTAATTACTTCTGAGGTCTTGGATGGAGTTGAATTCTAGATAGTTACAGTTTCAGTTTTCTTTAATTATGAAAAAAAGTAAGTTAGGTATAAAACTTTGTATTCACTAAGCTAAGATAGGTGATATAGTATTTTCTCTGAATTTGCTAAATGCAAATGGACTGAATATTGCAAATTAATTCTTACTTGATAACTGTTCTGTTGTATATAGTTTTACTATGTTAAATTTAAAACCTTTCTTTTTATTTAGAGAAAAATGAAAAAATGTAGAAAAATGTAGCATAAATAACATACATTTATTTATACTGTGGAACATTTGTTCAACAATGTAAAATGTGTTGCTTTTGTTAATGTTGCACTTGTTTAACTCTGTGAAGCTATGATTCTTTGCCTGCCTCAACACTTGATGATCTTATAAAGAGCTGAACAGCCAATAACAAGGCAGGAGAAAGAATAGTCAGGAATGGCAGGCACAGCATATAAATGAAAGGAGAAATCTGGAAGAAGAAAAGGAGGAACAAGAGAACATGGATAGGAGAACATCAAGGTCTGGCCACCCAACTATACACCAAGCCACAGAGAAAGAAGTAAAGAAAGGTATACAAAAATAAAAAAAAAAGGAAAAACCCAGAAGCAAAAGGTAGATGGGATAATTTATGCTAAGAATTGAGCTAGAAATAAGCCAATCTAATACTGGACATCTATAAAACAGAATAAGAGTCTGTGTGCATCTATTTGGGAGCTGAATGGCAGGCCCCCAAAGAGCAAAGAGTAAAAACCAACAATATTTTGGTATTCCAGTATGGTGCTAGAGTAAAAGTAATCCAACTACAGTTACAGTTTCCCTTGTTACCAAATTTGAAAAAGAATCTCACAAAAGAAGTTTAAAATATATAAGGGTGAGAGACATAAAAGATCAATATGTTTATCTAATAAAATACTTTGAGATCTAAAAAGAGCTTTGAGTTGGTAATAAAAGTTAGGATAGAAAATAAATTACACATAAAACTTATGACTAACCAAGATAGAATAGATTATGAAGTATTTTCTCTGAATTTACCAAATGCATATAGATTGGGAATTGTGGCTGGAATTCTAACCTGGCAATTGTTCTTATTGTATATGGTTTTACTGTGTTAGAGTTGAAGCATTTCTGGTTTATGTTTTAGACAAAATGGGGGAAATGCTGTGGGATATTTTGATCACCATCTGACCCTCCTGAGACTGCCAATGAATGAGAGCGCAGAGGCAGCTACTAACTGAGCAGAATCAACCATAGAGTTGGAGTACCCAGGACATATATAGGGAAACCAAGGAAGTAGTAAGAAGGGGTTAGAAAGATTCATGGCCAGTTTGGATGGAGAAAGGAAGGAGAGAGGTTATCATTGCTTGCTTCTCTGATCAATCAAGTTTTAACCCCATATCTGACTCCCATGCTTTTATTAATAATTTAAATAATCATTATATACATAATTTCCAAATCATTGAACTCTTTTTAGTACTAAATCAATTAATATGCATTTGATAATTGAAAGTGTCAAAATTTTAGTAAGTGCTCACTTAATGTTAAAGGGCCCAGAATATGTCTCCAAGCTATTTTTGGACTCTTCATATTAATGACAGTTATTAATGTGTTAGATAAGCAGATGACATTACACCTCTTCTGGTTCATCACATTAAAGCAGCAAATTTGAATATTAATAAGTATAGAGAATTATGTTGTCATGCATGTTAGTCTGAAAAATATAATTTCATCTCATAAAGAGTCAAAGGATCAAAAAAGGTTTTTACTCCTAATTGGAAAAAAAGTGTCATTGGTGTCCTAATTTAAGGGGCATGAAGTACAATTAACTAGTTTAAAAATGAGTAAAAGGAAAAAAGAAAGAAAAACAATTAAGGTTAAATTGAAGTTATTATTAACCTTTATTTCACTAAAATCTTTTTCTTCAGAGCCCACAGCAACAAATGAAATTAAATACAGGAAAATTGTATAATTCACAATGATATTCTCAGTGTTAAGATATTTTAAAATCGAATATGCATTCCTGAAAGCATATTTCAAAATTTTTAAGTATAATATTTTTATAGCCAAAAGCATTCAAATTTTTAGAAATGAACAACTAGAAGACAAGATGCTATTTACAGATTTAGAGAGACTTAGTCCCTTTCATAAGCTAAAATACTTTCCTCTTTAAGCCACCTGTTCTCTTTTCCATATGAAAAACACAGTTTTGTTAAAAATAATCTCACGATTTTGACTATTACAAGGGAATTATTCCAAGAGCCAAGTATAATACTTTTTCCCCTAGTTATTTGTAGAGATTCTGCACAGGTTCACAGAGAGACAAGCCACTACTTTGCTACAGTCTTCTTCATAACAATTTAAAAGATGGTTGGGACCATTTCAGAATAGATGCTTCCTTAAAAAAATTGAACACTTTCCTATGTTTGGGGAAACAATGACAAATATGTATTTCAAACTTTAAAATAATGAGTTCCTTAATTGTAGAATACATAAAGTAAGGTGTAAAAAAATATATGGGTGATTATTTGAATATTGTATGTTTACATCATTTTTGCTAGAAGTCATCATCATTTGAGAAAAGTCTGTATTAAAATCTATTTCTACTTCCATAAAACTAAAATAAATCTGAGAATTGAAGGTATGTTTTTTATTGTACTTATTAGACACATTTATTCAAAATTATTACATCACTGAGGGAATACGGAGAGGTGAGTAAGTGGCCACATAGCCAGACAGTCCCAGGGGTACTGAATCCACCCACCTTCCAATTCCCTAAGCTTTTCTGACCATCCAGCAGAGTGAGTTCCCTGCTGCTGGCTTTCTTTACCCCATTCCACCCTGCCCCTCAAGCCTGTCTTTTCATCTGCAAGGTCCTTGGATCCCCAAACACAGACTCTTTCATGGCTGATGGGTTGGGAGGACTAGAAGGGCATGTTCCTGCTGCTGGGGCTTCTTTGTACCATTTCACCCTGCCAACCAAGCTTGCCTGCCTTTTCATTTGCAAGGTCCTTGAATCCCCCAACAGCTGGCTTCAGGGCAGAGGGGATCTGAGAACCTCCTCCAGTGCTTAGGGGACCTAAGAGGGGGCAGACCAAGAAAAACTCCCAATTACACAATCAGCCACAGCCAAGATTGGACCAAGAAGCCAAGACTCTGCTGGCCTCATTTGAAGGAAGAGATGGGCAGTCTCCAATGCAATAATTCCTCAAACATCCTGAAAAGCAACATAACACCAGAATACAGCGAACATGCAACAGAAAGACTTGAACACATCCTAACCCAGAAGAAGTAGAAGAAATTGACTTTAAACGTAACCTTATGAAAATGATGGAGACCCATAAATAGGAAGTGAAAAACTCCTTAAAAAAAATGGAAGTGAAGACAAACAAAAAGTAAGAAGAAAATAATAAATCCCTCAAAGATACTCAAGAAAACCAAGAAAAAGCAATCAAACGGGTAAAGGAAACAGTTCAAGACTGAAATGGAGGCAATAAAAAAAAAAACACAAACTAAGGGATGGCAGGAAAGGGAAAATCTGGGTAAATAAATAGGAACTACAGAGACAAATATAACCAACAGAATACAAGAGAGAGAAGAAAGAATCTCGGGTACTGAAGATACTATAGAGGAAATAGACTCATTGATCAAAGAAAAAAGCAAATCCAACCAATTCTTTTTTTTGGGGGGGGGGTTTCGAGACAGGGTTAACACAAACATCCAGGAATTCTAGGACACCATGAAAAAAAAAAATGAAACCTAAGAATAATAAAGGTAGAAGAAGGAGAAGAATTCCAGCTCAATGTCCCAGAAAACATATTCAACAAAATTATAGAAGTCCCATCTAAAAGAAGGATATTCCTATGAAGGTACGAGAAGCATACAAGACACCAAATATACTGGATCAAAAAAAACCCTCACTATATAATAATCAAAACACAAAACATACAGAATAAAGAAATAATATTAAAAGCTGCAAAGAAAAAAGGTCAAGTAACATATAAAGGTAAACCTATTAGAATTACACCTGACTTCTCAATGGAAACCATGAAAGCCAGAAGGTCTTTTTTAAAATTTATTTTTCCATTCAAAAATGTATACTTCCTCCCCTCCTCCCATTCACCTCCCACTTACCCACTCCCCATCCTCCTTCTCCCTCCCTCCTTAAGAGAGGGCAGGGAACCTTGCCCTGTGGGAAGTCCATGGCCATCCCCCCTATATTCAGGCCTAGGAAGCATTGCACCCAAATAGACTAGGGTCCCAAAAAGGCAGTACATGCAGTAGAACCAAGTCCCAGTGCCTTTATCAATGGCTTCTCTGTCAACCCCTATTTTCAGCCACATTCAGAGAGTCTGGTTTGTTTGCATGCTCATTCAGTCCCAGTCCATCTGGATTTAATGAGCTCCCATTAGAACACTGTCTCAGTGTCTGTCCCACTGAGAACACTGTCTCAGTGTCTGTTTCACTCAACCCCTCACAAGGTCCAAACTTCCTTGCTCATCTTTCCCTCCTTCTGATCTACAACTGGACCTTGGGGTCTTAGTCTGTTGCTCTGATGAGGGTCTCTGTCTCTGTCCCCATCCATCTCCAGATGAAGATTCTATAGTGATATTCAAGATAATCATCAGTGTGGTAGTGGGGTAAGGCCAGTTCTGGCACCCTCCACTCTGTTGCCCAAGGACCTATCTGGTTAAATCCCCATGAACACCTGCGATCCCCTCTAGTGCCAAGTCTCCTACAAACCCTAAAATGGCTCCTTTAATATAGATATCTTCTTCCCTGCTCCAACACTATCCCTACCCCCACCACCATGCTAAAACTTTTGCCCTGCAATCTTGTTTGCTTCCAATTTCCAGGAGGATCTATATATGTTTTTCTTTGACCTCACCATGTTATTTGGCTTCTCTAGCCTTGCAAACTATAGGCTTAATGTCCTTTGTTTGTGGCTAAAGTCCACTAATGAGTGAGTACATACCATATTCATCTTTTTGGGTCTGGGTAACCTCACTCAGGATAGTGTTTTCTATTTCCATCAATTTGCATGCAAAATTCAAGATGTCATTAATTTTTACCACTGAGTAGTACTTTAATGTGTATATATTCCACACTTTCTTTATCCATTCTTCCATTGAGGGTCATCTAGATTGTTTCCAGGATCTAGCAATTACAAATAATGCTGCTATGAACATAGTTCAACAAATGTTTTTATAGTATGATTTGGCAGAGAAGGTCTTAAATAGATGTACTGCAGATGTTAAGAGACCATGGATGCAAGCCCGGACTACTATACCCAGCAAAGCTTTCTTTTACCATCAAAGGAAAAAACAAGATATTCCATGACAAAAACAGATTTAAATAATATGTATCCACAAACCCAGCCTTACAGAAAGTACTAGAAGGAAATCCTCAACCCAAGGAAGTCAACAGCACCCACAATAGCTCAGACATCTGGCAACCCTACACCAACACATCTCAAAGAAGGGAAACACACAAACGCTACTACCAAAAAATAACCAGAGTTAACAACCATTAATCATTACTATCACTTAATATAAATGGACTCAATTTACCTATAAAAAGGCACAGATTAAGAGAATGGATATGGAAACAGGATCCAAAATTCTGCTCTTTACAACAAACACACATCAACCTCACAGACAGATACTACCTCAGAGTAAAGGGTTGGGAAAAGGTTTTCCAAGCAAACGTGTTGTAATATGGGCAGCGGGGCTGCATCCCCAGCACCCGGCTAGCTCTAGCTTATGCCCTGTAATAATTATACGGAAACTGTATTCTTTTAAACACTGCTTGGCCCATTATATCTAGCCTTTTCTCTGCTAACTCTCGCACCTGGACTAGCCCATTTCTAATAATCTGTGTAGCCCA
>NC_022026.1:4704305-4705321 GCF_000317375.1 Microtus ochrogaster | reverse complement strand
CATGTAATAAAGTTAGAATTTAACAATAATTCTACCTGCAGAAAGCCTACAAAATCATGGAAACTGGACAGTCAACTACTGAACCATCCCTGGGTCAAGGAAGAAATAGAAAGAAATTAAAGTCTTCCTTGAATCCTCTGAAAATAAAGACACAACATACCCAAACCTATGGGACACTATGAAAGTAGTGCTAAGAGGAAAGTTCATTGCACTAAGTGCCCTCATAATGAAAACAGAGAAAGTTCACATTAAAGACTTAACAGCACACCTGAAAGCTCTAGAAAAAAAAGTAGTAGACATACCCAGGAGGAGTAGAAGACTGGAAATAATCAAACTGAGAGCTGAAATCAACAAAATGGAAACACAGAAAACAATCCAAAAATTAATAAAACAAAGTGCTGGTTCTTTGAGAATATCAATAAGATTGACAAACCCCCATCCAAATTAATCAAAAGGCAGAGAGATTAACAAGATCAGAAATGAAAAGGGGGACATAACAACAGATACTGAAGAAATTCAGAGAATCATTAGGTCTTACTACAAAAGCCTGTATGCAACAAAATTGAAAAATGAAAAAGAAATGGACTTTTTGGATCAATACCATATACCAAAATTAAATCAAGACCAGGTGAATAATTTCAATAGACCTATAAGTCATGAGGAAAAAGAAGTTGTCATCAAGAACTTCCCAAACAAACAAAGAAAAGCCCAGAGCCAGATGCTTTTAGTGTAGAATTCTACCAAAACTTCCAAGAAGTGTTAATACCTATACTCCTTAGTGTGTTCCACATAATAGAAGGAGAAAAATCATTGTCAAATTCTTTTTATGAGGCTATGGTTACCCTGACACCAAAACCACACAAAGACTCAACCAAGAAAGAGAATTAGAGACCAGTCTCACTCATGAACATCAATGCAAAAATTCTCCATAAAATACTGGCAAACTGAATCCAAGAACACATAAAAAAATTATCTATTTTGATCAAGTAGGCTTCGTCCCTGAGATGCAGGGCTGG
>NC_022026.1:4650909-4686591 GCF_000317375.1 Microtus ochrogaster | reverse complement strand
TCTGTAAGCTACCATTTGGTCCTATTGACAGTGTGTTTTGGCTTACAGAAACTTTTCAGTTTCATGACATTACATTTATTGTCTATCTCAGTGTCTGTGCTGCTTGTGCTCTTTTCAAGAAGTTGTCTCCTGTGACAATATGTTCAAGATTATTTTCCACTTTCTCTTTTATCCAGTTCAGCATAACTGGATTAATGTTTTTTTGTTCCACTTAGACTTGAGTTTTGTGCAAGGTAATAGATATGGATATATTTGCATCTTCCTCATGCTAACACCCAATTGTATCAGTACCATTATGTTGAAGATGCTCTTTCCTCATTGTATAATTTTGGCTTCTTTGTCAAAAATCAAGTATCTAGCTGTATGAGTTTATATCTGGGTCATTGATTTGATTCTTGTGACCAACTTCTCTGTCTTTATGTCAATACCATGCTGTTTTAATTACTATTGTTCTGTAAAAAGAACTTGAGATCAGAGATGGTGATACTTCCAGAAGTTCTTTTATTGTAGAGGATTGTTTTAGCTATCCTCATTTTTTCCATATAAAATTGAGTATTGTTCTTTCAAGGTCTGTAAAGAATTGTATTGGAATTTTGGGGATTGCACTGAATATATAGATTTCTTTTGGTAAAATGGTCATTTTTACTGTTAATACTACTTATCCCATGAACATGGAAGATCATTTCTTCTGCTACCTTCTCCAATTTGTTTCTTCAAAGATTTGAATCTCTTGTCATACAAGTCTTTTACTTGCTTGATTTGAGTTACCCCAAAATATTTACGTTTTTGTGGCTATTGTGAAGGTTGATATTTCCATGATTTTTTCTCAGCACCTTTATCATTTGTATTTAAAAGAAATACTGATTTTTTAGTTAATCTTATGTATTTCTACCCCACTAAAGGTGGTTCTCAGCCTTAAGAGTTCACAAGTAGAAATTTTGGTTCAGTTATGCATACTATCATGTCATCTGCAAATAGTGATACTTTGACTTCGTCCCTTCCAATTTATATCCTCTTAATCTCCCTTTGTTGTAGTATTTCTCTAGCTAGAAATTTGAGTACTATATTGCATATATATGAGAGATTAGACAGTCTTGCCTTATTCCTGATTTTAGTGGAATTCTTTGAGTTTTCTCTACATTTAATTTGATGTTGACTATTATTTGCTGTATATTGTTTTTATTATATTTATATACCACATACCAAAATTAAACCAAGATCAGATAAACAATTTAAACAGACATATAAGCCCTAAGAAAATAAAGGTAATTATTAAAATCTGCTAATCAATAAATGCCCAGGACCTTATTGTTTTAGGACAGAATTTTACCACACATTCAAAGAAGAACTAATATGGGTACTTATCAAATTACTCCAGAGGATAGAACAGAAGGAGCATTCCCAAATACTTCTTCTGTGGCCACAGTTATTCTGATATATAAATCTCACAAGAACTCAACAAAAAAAGAGAATTACATAACAATTTCATTCATGAACATTAATGCAAAAATATGCAATAAAATACTGGCAAACTGAATCCAAGAATATATCTGAAAGATTATCTACCATAATCAGGAGGATTTTACTCCAGAGATTCAGTGGTAGTTTCACATATGAAAATATCTCAGTGTAACCCTCCATTTAAACAAAATAAAAAAGAAGAACCACATGGTCATCTCATGAGATCCTGAAAAATCCCTTGACAAAATCCAATATCCCTTCATGATAAAAGTATTGGGGATAACAGGGATACATGGAACACACCTAAATATAATAAAATCAATATACAGGAAGGAAAGATTGTGTCCAATTGACCTTTTCAAAACAGATACTTCTCTTCCCTCAGTTATTTTCAGTCTTAGACCTTTCTATCGTCAGTTTGGATGGTGCTATCTCTTTAGTTCCCCTGCTGATTGGAAGGCTATGACAAGGGTGTTGGTTGATATAGTATTTCAAAGCTAGACTAGGTCTGTCTAAAAAAGGAGGGTTCTTTACCATCATTACTCAAATTCAGACACTTGTTAATTCAAAGAACATAACAAAAGCAAGCTTCCTTTCTATTTTTCTTTTTTTTTTTTTTTTTTTTGGTTTTTCGAGACAGGGTTTCTCTGTGGCTTTGGAGCCTGTCCTGGAACTAGCTCTGTAGACCAGGCTGGTCTCGAACTCACAGAGATTCACCTGCCTCTGCCTCCCAAGTGCTGGGATTAAAGGCGTGCGCCACCATCGCCCGGCTCTATTTTTCTTGATATGTAGTTTACTTTCCATTTTCCCCAGATTTCCATTTCTTTACTTATATTTACTATTTTCTCCATGATACCACTTTCCTGCCAAGTGAAATAATAATTTGTCTTTCAGTTTATTGACATTTTTCATTCTTTAAGATAGAGTGAAGTCTTCTAAGCTCCTTACTGACAGGTCATAAATGAAATTCTAGGGACATATGCTCACTTCTGACAAAGTTGTATATTTCCATCACAATTATTTGAACCCTAATGGTTATTTCTTTTTGTAAATCATACTCCAGTAGTTTTCTTCTACTCCAAAATAAATTTATTTCAAGTTATTCAAGACCAAATGTCTCTGAAGAAAACAATATAAAGATGTTTTCATTCTTTTCTTAGCAGGCTGAAGAAGAATGTAATAGATCTCTTGTGACTGAGTGGCCAGTTAAATTGCAGAATGTGATTAAGAATGGACTTTAAATTCTCTTTTTGTCTTAATAGCAATATCATCTGTATCAAAACTTTCTGTCATACCACTAAATTTTACTTTTGAGTCTTTATAAATTTTGCCACAGATAATGACCACATTTATGAAAGTGTGGAGTGATAACTATCATATTCCTCAAAGCTCTATTTTATGTTCTTCAAAGCACTCATATAAGATTTTAACAATGGTGACACTGGTGTATTTTAAGATATAGTTCTTTCCTTTTGTCAGATTAAAAATAGTCTACTGGTTATTTTGTCTCTGCCTATTTAGATTATATTATCATTGTGCTCCACCATAATCAGAAAGAAGTATCCATGAAGAACCTACATGAGAACTTAAGATCTTGAAGCCCCGGGAAAAAAATAATAAAATGACAGTAGAGCACATCATATAACATGAAATAATAGAGGAGGTAATACTGGGATCTAAGAGTTTTAGTGGGGTAGGAAACAGTGGTAGAGGAAGGAAAGGATAAAAGTTGGTCAAACAAAATTAAGGATATATAAAAAGGATTATAAAGTCTATTAACCTTTTTAGGTAATTTTAAAAGTTCCTTTTAAAAAAGACTGAACAGAGGTATCCCTCATGGTTAAACAATGCTGCTCCCAGAAGAAGACATTGATTATTAACTAAAATCTCAATCAAGCACCGGTAACTTCTTGACTAGTCACTGACCAGGCTAGTCAGAGACACCCCACTTTTATCATTGACATTGTTGTTGGTTTCCCACCATAAATAGGTGGTAAGTTCATAACTACACCATGAATTTTTATAGCAGGACTTAGAGAAATCAATTTGTAATTAAAGTAGAAGCTTCTTCCCTGACAACTAATTCATTAGTGATGGGAGGTGCTATACCGACTATTGGTAGAAAAATGACATAAGTAAACTTACCTTAAGATGGACCTAGCATGCTACAGTAAGGATCTGCTAGGTAAGGTATATGCACTAATATAATAGTGTCAAGTATGTGTATAGGGACAATATATTTCTTTCTTGACTTAATTTGAGGTCATCTCAACAAGAAAAATTTATTCCTAGTCCTGTAAACATGGTTAAAATCCATGGCTATAGAAACCATAGGTCTTAGAAGAAAGTCTATTAATGTTGTTTTGCTAAATAGTAATGTTCTTAAAGCGAGGTCTATATATTTATGTTTATAATAATAAATATGTGCTGCTCTCAACCTTGGTCAGAGATATTTCTAATTGCAGAAGGTAGGGATTAATGCATAGACTCAGAACCATTCAGCTTCTTTATTAACCAATGGTAATAAAGTATATTTACAGTGTACAGAATGGCATACCACATCACATACTGTCTCTAACAATTTTGGCTTTTTATTAGTAGGATAAATGTAACCCAGAAACTTTTAAATTTGTTGATGTACAACTGTCACTTATGTTTACTGGTGAAAGTAAATTTTCAATTATTTACTGTCCTCCATTGATAGCTATAATCTTCAATAGTGTTCCATTCAAGCTGCATGGCATGTAGCTTTTATATAGGTAAAATGACTTATAACTAGGTCCTCATGATGCTTAAAAAACTAGTACTTTGGAACTAGTATTTTATATAAGCTCTAATCTTGCATGTCACAACAACCAATTTTATGTCACATGGGGAACAAATGCAGGTCTATTATTTCTTTTTAGATTTGAAACAATTATCTATACTATTTAAATAAAAAGTAAACTGTACGGGTGCTATAGAATAGCTGTCAATATTGACTAAATTGATAGAACAGTTACTTAGCTTTCTATTTCTTTTGCTTTTGTACACACAGCCACAAATCTACTGGCACAATTAACATATTCTGAAGAATTAATTTTCTATGAAAAGCTAACTCTTAACATGATGCAGTTTAATAACAGAGTAAGAACCTTCTCAGTGGGCCAACCTTGAATATAAAGATAGCAAATTTGATGCTCAGATACTTAATAGCTGTAATAGCTACTTTCATTTTAACCATTTCAATGACCTAGGCAGATTTATTCATTCACTAAGCATTCATTGAGGCCTGCTATGTGTTTTTCACATTACTTGCTCTGGGGATACGATTTAAATGTCAAGTATCAGTCTTCTACAAATCCATAATCCACTGAGAAAAATTAGACAAGAAAAGAGATAATTATACAACAGTGAAATAAATGTAGTCAGTGATAGGGTTGTATAAAATGTGCAATAGAAAATTAATGTGGTAGTGCCACATAAAGTACACTTGAGATAAGGACGTCAAGTTAGTAATGTAAAGTACATATTATTCCTACTTTTTACATAAGGAAATTTTAGGGGCCTTGTGATTTAAATAATAGCCTGAGATGACTCCTTTTATTCATTCATTTATTCTACCAGTCATCAGTAACTATTCTGTCAGCCATGAGTAGGACAATAACCAAGACACAGGAGACCTTACCATATCTGTTTCATAATATATCTTTAAAATTAAGTTAGAATTTAGAATAGAAGAGAACAAGACTTTTGTATCTGAACTTCTTTTAAGAGCAATAGACATACATACTCACATGCCCATTAAGGAACAGAGTTGTTCTTCTACCAGTTGTCTCCTATATTCTTTCTTCCTGGTTAATTGTATAAGTAGGATTTTAGTGACTGACCAACCAGACTTGCAGGGAATTTACTTTCTCTCTGCCTATTTTGGTCAATATCATATTTTTAATTGTATGTATGTTTATATGAATGATGTTTAAGTTTTCCATGACAAACTATAGATTTTCCTACAGACCCTTTTCTGTAGTAATCATTGAAGTTTCCAGAAGAAGATGGGGCCCCACAGCAACAACTCCACTTAGTTGAGATGACATCGTGATGTAGACAGAGCTACTATAAGATCGTTTTGGGTACCAGCTGCTGAAATGGTTTACATTCTCATTCTGGCCAGAACTCCAAATGAGAACTTTGAAAATAAAAACCCTATTGACTGCTTGGAAATTGTTTGCAAAGATACTAGACAGTAATTTTGTAACTTAACCACCACTTAATTTTTTCAGAATCACATTAAGAGAACATCACCTCCATGACAGTGGGAAGCAATCTAGAAGACGATGCCCCCATCCCAAAAAAAGTTTTCCCATATGGTTGGGAACACTGTTTAGGGGTTCTTGATTATTACTTGTACTAGATAGAAGGTTGGGGTGAAACTATGTTTCTTCAAAAAAGGGGGGTAATTGTAATAGTGACAGCACCAATCTATTCCTGAGAGAATGTTGAGCAACAAAGACACTCCACTTAGAGCTTGTTTTCTTCTTGGCAAAACAGGCTTTTGCCCAAGGAATTCACAATGCCTCAACCACTGAAAAGTTACATAGTATCCAATTCTTGCCAAGACAGGGTAAGACAATTTTTAAAATATTCCTGCCTTTGAAAAATGATCTGTCAGTTACGTTAGGCCTTAGCCAATGTTGTTTGCTTCAATGTTGCAAAACAAGACTTTGTGTGATTGCTGAGGTAGCTAATTGTCCCTGTCATATATTACTCACTTTGGAGGCTACTTGATTGTACTTCCTGTCTGCTCAAGTAATATTGACTTCCTTCTCAGGCCTTCAATGGGGTTGAAGATTAGATAGTCATAGTTACTGTACTCTTATGATCTACCCAAGCCATTTCCCATACAATACTTAGACTACATAGGATAAAGTATTTATTAAAACATTTATCATATGTTCCTTGCTAAATATTGTTTATGCTTGTTGTAATTCTACTTATACGTGATATCTTTTCCTGGTGTATATTGTTTTGTATTATGTTTGGAACTCTCTTATTTAAAAAAAAAAGGAGAGGTGCTATGGGAGCACAGTTTGTTCCTTCAGCCAATAGCCTTTAAGATACCAGCCCACTTGGGTGTGTTCTCTTATGCTTTAAAAGCAGCAGAAAACATGCACAGGATCCACAGAGAAATGACTGCTGAACATGCCTAAAGGTGAGATAGTTCTTTGGGATTCCTGCTTCATGAATGATTCTGTGAGACATTCTGCAGGATACAGAAGAAAGTGACTGAACTATCTTTGAAATCTCCTCCTTCATGCAAAAGTCTGCTGGATCCTATGGGCTTATGGGCTGAAGATTGGATGCCCCAATGGAAGAGAAGAACTTTGTGTGACATGTTTTTGTCAATTCTAGCGTTTTGGAAGTTGCTTACAATGTACTTCCTGTTTACTTAGGTAATGTTATATATCCTTCTGGAGTCTTTGATGGAGTTGAAGAATTTATAGTTATAGTTATAGTTTTTCTTTGTAATGATAAAAGGTAAAGTAGATATAAATATTGTAACTGTAATTCTTGCTAAAATTTTCCTATGTTAAAGCCTTAGTTTTTTTTTTTTAAGAAAAGGGGAAATGGTATAGGAGGCCCTCCTGTACATGTATTTCTTTCATTGGTTAATGAATAAAGAAACTGCCTTGGTCTGATAGGGCAGAACTTAAGTAGGCAAGAAAGATGGAAATGAATTCTGGGAGAAAAAAAAGCAAAGTCAGAGAGACACCATGGACTTGCTGCTGGAGATAGACATTCTGAGACTTTGATGGTAGGCCACAAACAGATATACAGATTAATAGAAATGGATTAAACCAATATGTAAGAATTAACCAATAAAAAGTTAGAGCTAATAGGCCAAGCAGTGATTTAATTAACACAGTTCCTGTGTGTTATTTTGGAGCTGAGCTAGCCAGGTGGCTGAAACAAACAAGCAGGCCCTCCTCCTACACTACAAGTCTGTGTCCTAAGTACACTTTTAGTCTTAAAGCATGTTGACTCTGCACACCATTTACTTAGGAGTATTATTGATTGAGAAGACTATATGACTTTTTATATCCTGATATTTAGTGCAGAAAAATATGATTGAAAACTTTCAGAGTATGTCATGAAATGCAGCCTTGGGTGTTATAGAGGAGCATTACCTAAAAATCTAAGAACATTATTTAAAACCTAAGAATATGAGTTATTTTGTTGAAAATTTGAGAGTTTTCACTGGATAGTCAAGTTTGGGGGTTTTAGATAGTCTCCATATATTTTCTGATCATTATAGGCTTCTCTGTGCATATTTCCTTGTGTGCATATGCATATGTGTGATTCCTTGTGCTAGGCAGAGGAAGAAAATACATATCTTCCTCGACTGCTCTTAAGTAATTAATTAATTAATTTTGACAGAATCACACACATAATTTGTGGCCTGACAGAATAATGAATTCCTAAGATCCTCCTAGCTCCCTTTCCTCACTGCTGGGAATACAGGCACCATACACTACAGCCCTCCTCAGATTTTTAAGTGAATGTGAGGCATACAAAACCAGGCTATCATGCATGGATGAAAAATACTTTACTATTTGGCAATATTTTCAGAACCCTTGGTAATAATTGTTTCATCAGAAAAAAAAAATTCTATCAAAACACCAAAACTGCATAGACATCATTCTAGTATGAGAAGCACATTGGTAAGGAGAATGTAGAGTCTAAAAGTTCTCAAATGTCAAACTATGCCAAAAATATTGCAAAGTAAATAATAAAGATGGACTTAGTGCTCTAAAGAGAATTAGGTTAGATAGAAAAATTATTTTTATATGCATTTTCTTTGGAGAATCTCAGAATGTAAAATAATACTTTGGCTTCACTTGAGCCAGAATCTCTGTGGGTCTGGGCATGAGTCTGAGACCTCCAAGAGAGTAGACCAACTGGAGCCAGAGACTTTTGTGGGATCAACCCCAAGCCAGTGACCTCTGCAGAAGCAGATCCCAGACCAGGGATATTAATGCAAACAAGACTGAGACAAGTAACCTAAATGGGAGCAGGCCTGAGGCAGTGAACTCCACAGGAGCAGAGCAAACCCCAGGAGTGCTGGTCAACCTCTAGGGACACAGAGTGACCAATGGGTGACTGAAACTATGGCCCTGACTGCACCACAAGGAGCAACCATCTGAGCCTTCGATCTACTGGCACCTGGAAGATTTATCACCAGAGTAACAGAGAGCCCAAACTATACCTATCAGAGAAAAAGATGGGTAGAATGTAAGAACACATGCAATACCACAAAGAACAACACAACACCAGTAAAAACTAATGCTACAACAGCAAGACTTGAACAACCAAATATAGATGAAGCAGAAGAAAATACCTAAAACATAAATTTAGGAGAATGTTTTAGGTCTTAAAGAGAAAATAAAAAATTCCCTCAAAGCAATGGATGAAAAGAGAAACAAAGTATGGGAAGACATTAGCAAATCCCTTAAAGAAAACCAAAAAAAGCAACCAAACATGTGAAATAAACTTTTCAAGACTTGAAAACTGAAATAGAAACAACAAGCAAAACATAAGCTGAGGCAATTATAGAAACATTAATCCTGAGAAAATGATCAGAAACCACAATGCAGGCATAAACAGCGGAATACAAGAGATGGAAGAGACAATCTGAAGGGCTGAAGATACAATAGAGGAAATAGACTCATCAGTCAAAGAAAACATTAAGTCTAAGAAAAGCTTAACACAAAACATCCAGAAAAATAGGACACCATGGAAGGACCAAACCTAAGAAAAATAGGTATAGAAGAAGGAGAAGTTCAACTCAAAAACACAGAAAATATTCAACAAAATCACAGAAGAAAACTTTCCAAATATAAAGGAAGATATGCCTGTGAAGATTGAAGAATCTTACAGAACACCAAATTGACTGGATCAAAATAAAAAAGTCCCCTTGTCACATAATAATCAAAACATGAAACATACAGAATAAAGAAAGAATAATTAAGAGCTACAAAGGAAAAAATGCCAAGTTACATATAAAGGCAAACCTATCAGAATTATTCCTGACTTCTCAGAAACCAGAAGGTCCTGGTTAAACATCATGCAGATATTAAGAGACCATAGATGCCAGCTCAGACTGTTATACCCAGCAAAACTTTCAATCATCATAGAAGGAAAAACAAAATATCTCATGACAAATCCAGATATAACCAATACCTTACCACAAAGCCAGCCCTACAAAAAGTACTAGAAGGAAAACCCAACACAAGGATTTTGGCTACATCAACAAAAACACAGACAATTGATGTTCTCATAGCAGCAAATCCTAAAGAAGGGAAAAAACCATACAAAATAACATCAGCAACAATGAAAACTAAATTAACAGGAGATAGTAATCACTGGTCATTAATATCCCTTAATGTAAATGGACTCAACTCACCTATAAAAAGACACACGGTAACAAATTGGAATCTAAAGCAGAATTCATCCTTTTTCTGCATACAAGAAACATTCAACCTCAAAGACAGACAGCCTCAGAGTAAAGGGTTGAAAAAATTATTCCAATTCAGAGGACCCAAGAAACAAGCTGGTGTAGCTTTTTTAATATTTAACAAAATAGACTTCAAACTAAAATCAATCAAAAGTGACAAAGAAGGACATTTCATATTAGTCACAGTAAAAAGCCATCAAGAGGAAATCTCAATACTGAACATCTATGCCCCAAATACAAGGACTCCCTCATATGTAAAAGAAACATTTCTAAAGCTTAAATCATACATTTAACTGTAGTAAGGATACTACTTGTTTGTTTCCTGGCTGTACATACTCCCAAAATAACTACAAACTATATTAATTAAATCACTGCTTGGCCCATTAGCCATAACTTATTGGCTAACTCTTACATATTAATTTAACTCATTTCTAGTAATCTGGATATTACCATGTGGCTGTGGCTTGCCAGGTAAAGTTATATTGTCTGTCTCTGACAGAGCTACATGGCTTCTATCTGACTCTACCTCATTTTTTTCAGCATTCAGTTTAGCTTTCCCCACCTAACTCTGTTATACCCTATCATACCATGCCAGTTTCTTTGTTAACAAAAGGTATTCACAGCATACAGAGGGGAATCCCACATCACCTTCCCTTTCCTGTTTAAATAAAAAGTAAGGTTTTAACTTTAACATAGTAAAATTACATATAACAAAACAGGTATCAAGCAAGAATTACATTTACAATATTTATTTCTACTTTATCTTTCATTATAACTAAGGAAAACTATAATTGTAACTATTCCTCAACTCCATCAAAGACTTCAGAAGGATATAATATTAACTAAGTAAACAGGAATTACATTGTAAGCAACTTCCAAAACTCTGTAGTTGACAAAGACATCTCACTACCTGGAAAGTCACCCAAATTTCTTCTGTATCGTTGTGGCATCCTTCTTTAGCCTATAGGCCCATAGCATCTGGCAGAATTTCCCATGAAGCAGGAAAATTCAAAGAAAGTTCCATCTATATTGATAGTTTGTCAGTAACTTTTTTTTCTGTGTCCTGCAGAATATCTAGCAAACTCTTTCATGAAGCAGGAACCTTGAAAGATCATCTCACCACAAACAAGTTCAGCTGTCATTTCTCTGCAGGTCCTGCATTTCCACTTCATACAGCACAGCAACAAGCAGTCCAGACAAGAGCAGTTTCTTACCCAAATGGAACCACTGCCATAAAGAACATCTTCAGTTCCCATTTTCTTCTTGTAATAGTTTGGTGCTTCCAGGAGCAGTTCAGTCTTGCTGTCATAAAAAGTCCTAAGTTCTTAAAACATTTAAATGCATTATTCCATAGGTCTTTGAAAGGTTTGAAGAACACTTATCTAATTGAAATATATCCCTATATATCTAGAAAACCTAACTAGCATGACTAGAAGATTGACTGTTATATATGATTTTCTACTAACCTATATTTCTTAATTATACATTACATTTTAAATGAGCTGGGCAATGGTAATACCTTAATCAAAATCAGAAATACATATGTACAGTTTTAAAAAATTGACATTAAATTTGTTTCAATAAACCAAGATCCATACCAATGCAAACTTCTATAGCATATCCTCCTTTAATTGTTAACAAATATTTATAAGCAATATTTGGGAATGTGGACATAGCTCTCTCCAAACTGCTTGCTGCTTTCTATTGGGCAAAGTAATTCTTGGGGGTGTTCACAGTGACCTTTCAGGGGATCTTGGTCAATCAAACCACATTATTCTGGAAACAATCCACAGGTTCTCATCATCTCTGGAAACAAAAGAAATACCTCTTTTCCAAAGCAAGATAACCTTAGACTCAAATTTTGAAGACAGGAAGTATATATGTTGGTTACTTAGCTCCTTCACAGTCAAAAAATTCAAAGAAAACACAACAATATATACAATCCAGACACTCTGTGTATATTCCAACTTTATATGGCTTAAGCATTTTAACTCTATTACTTTTTAATATTTATTTTATTTTCTTTATTCCTTTAATTTATGACTGTCTGTACTCAGTCTCTTTAAAGACATTACCTTTTTAAAAAATATTTACTTCTTTTTATAACTCTCTAGACTCTATTTTTCTCTCTCCCAGGTCTTTGTATATTTTTCAACACACTGTGACTTGTTTAGAGTTCTTTTATGTCTGAATCTGTCTTATTGTGTATCTGTAAGCCCTTTCTGTCCAGAAGTGCTTCTTAAAATGCTAAGCCCTTCCTATGAGCTTAAATGGCAGAATTGCCAGGGCAAATGCAGCTCTGACTGCTTGCTCCACCTTGTCCAGCATGTTGGAGCTCTTCATTGCCTCTGAGAGCCATGTACATTGCCCCATTTTCAGGCACAAAGTGTGTCTATGTTGCCATTAAGCAAGCTGCAGCAGTCTGCCCACAAACCCCATTTAAATACTCTGTCTCCTGAAAGAGCCAAAGTTTGTGCTGGCAGCATGGCCCAGGCCCATCAAGCTGCAGTTTCAAAGCAGCATGGCTTTTTTTCTGCTACTGCTGAATCAGGAAAACCTCTCTTTAAAAAAACCATGGCATTAAGCCATGCTTAACTTTTTTGTTTTGATTTGTTTTTTGCCTAGAATTTTTTCCCAAACTCTCTCAGGTTTTAACTGTGATTTAGTTGGCCACATTGGCACCAATTTGCTGTAAGGAGACCACTTGTTTATTTCCCAGCTGCCCAGACTCCTGAAATAACCACAAAGAAACTGTATTAATTAAATCATTACTTGGCCCATTAACTCTAACTTCTTATTTAACCTACTTCTAGTAACCATGCGGTTGTGTCTTATCGGGTAAAATTCCATCTGGTATTTGTCTCTAGGAGGGCTCCATGGCTTCTCTCTGAATCTGCCTCCTTTCTACCAGCATTCAGTTAAGTTTTTCCCACATAGCTCTGTTCTATCCTATCAGACCAAGCCAGTTTCTTTATTAACCAATGGTATTCACAGCATACAGAGGGGAATCCCACATCATTAAACCAAAGACACTTACAGTGGGAGACTTCAACACTCTACACTCACCACTGGACAGGTTTGTCAGACAAAAATTTAGCAGAGATGTAAGGGAACTAACAGATGTTATGAATCAAATGGACTTTAGAGAATGTATAGAACATTTCAACCAAATTTAAAAGAATATATCTTCTCTTCAGCACCTCATGTAACTTTCTAAAAATTGACCACATACTAGGTAACAAAACAAACCTCAACAGATGCAAAAGAATTGGAATAATCCCTTGCAGCTTATAGGATCACCATGGCTTAAAACTAGAATTCAATAGCAACACTAATTTAAGAGAGCCTACAAACACATGGAAACTAAACAATGCTCACCTGAAGCACCAATGGGTCAAGGAAGAAAAAGAGAAATAAATTAAAGACTTCCTAAAATTCAATGAAAGCGACCACACAACTAAACCAAATTTTTAGGATACAATAAAAGCAGTGTTAAGAGGAAAGTTCATAGTACTGAATGGCTACATAAATAAGCTGGGATGCTGGGAAAATCCCACATTAGTGAATTTAGAGAACATGTGAAAACTTTAGAACAAAAAGAAGCAAACTAACTCAGGAGAAATAGATGGCAGGAAATAGTCAAATTGCAAGCTGAAATCAACAAAATAGAAACAAAGCAAACAATACAAAGAATCAATGAGACAAAGAGTTGGTTCTTTAAGATAATAAACAAAATAGACAAAACTTTATCCAAATTAACCAAAGGCATAGAGAGAATATTCAAAGTAACAAAATCAGAAAAGAAAAGGGGGACATAACAATAGACATGGAGGAAATCCAGAGACTCATTAAGTCATATTTGAAAACCTGTATTCGACAAAATTGGAAAACTTAAATCAAATTAACAAGTTTCTGGATAAATATTACTTACTCAAATCACATCAAGACCAAAGAAGGAAATTAAACAGACCAATAACTGCGAAAGCAATAGAAATAGTCATCAAAAACCTTCCAAACAAAAAAGCATAAGACCAGACAGCTTCAGCTCAGAATTCCACAAGATTTTTAAAGAAGAACTAATTCCAATAATCCTCAAATTGTTCCATACAATAGAAATAGAAAGAACATTGCAAAAATCTTTTTTATGAGGCTACAATTACCCTGATACTGATACCACATAAAGATATTATAAAGAAAAAGAATTACAAACCAATTTCACTCATGAAGATTGATGCAAAAATACTCAATAAAATACTGGCAAATTGTATCCAAGAACACATCACAAACATCATCCATAATGATAAAGTTGGATTCATCCCAGAGATGCAAGGATGGTTCAACATATAAAATCTGTCAACATAATCCACCATATAAACAAACTGTAAAATAATAAATACATGATCATTTCATTCGATGCTTAAAAATCTTTCAATGAAATAAAACATCCCTTCATGATAAAGGTTTTGGAGAGAGCAGGGATATAAGGAACATACCTAAATATAATAAAGGCAATGTATAGCAAGTCAAAAGCCAACAGCAAACTATATGGAGACAAACTCCCAGCAATCCAACTGAAATCAGGAACAAGACAAGGTTGTTCACTCTCTCCATATCTATTCAATATAGTTCTTGACGTCCTAGCTAGAGCAATAAGACAACAAAAGGAGATCAAGGGGATACAAATCAGAAAAGAAGAAGCTAAACTTTCACTATCTGCTGATGATATGATAGTTTATATAAGCAACCTGAAAATTCGATCAAGGAACTTCTACTACTCCTAAACACTTTCAGTAATGTAGCAAAATACAATATTAACTAAAAGAAATCAGTAGCCCTCCTGTACACAGATTATAAATGGGTTTGGAAAAAATCAGAGAAACATCACCCTTTACAATAGCCACAAATAACATAAAATATCTCGGGGTAAGTCTAACCAAACAGGTGGAAGACTTGTATGACAAATACTTTACATCTTTGAAAAAAGAAATTGAAGAAGACACCAGAAAGTGGAAAGACATCCCATGCTCTTGGGTACGTAGAATTAACAGTAAAAATGATGATCGTACCAAAAACAATCTGCAGATTCAATGCAATGACCATCAAAATCCCAGCGAAATTCTTCACAGAACTTCAGAGAATAGTACTCAACTTCATATGGAAAAAGGAAAACAAAAGAAAAGGACAGGCAAATCAATCCTGTACAATAAAGGAACTTCTGGAGTCATAACGATCCCTGACTTCAAACTCTATTACAGAGGTACAGTATTGAAAACAGCCTATTATTGGCATAAAAACATACAGGAGAACCAATGGAACTGAATGAAAGGCACAGATATTAATCCACACTCCTTCAAACACTTGATTTTTGACAAAGAAGCAAAAAATATCAAATGGAAAAAAGAAAGCATATTTAACAAAGGGTGCTGGCATAACTGGATATCAACATGTAGAAGAATGAAAACAGATCCATATCTATCACCATGCACAAAATTCTAGTCCAAATGGATCAAAGACCTAAACATAAAGCCAGCCAAACTGAATCTCATAAAAGAGAAATTGGGAAATACATTTGAACACATTGGCATAGAAGAGTACTTCTTAAATATAACCCCAGGAGCACAGATACTGAGAGAAACAATTAATAAATGTGACATACTAAAACTGAAAACTTTCTGTAAAGCAAAGGACACGGTCAACAAGACAAAACAGCAGCCTACAGAATGGGAAAAGATCGTTACCAACCTCATATCAGATAGAGGACTGATCTCCAAAATACACAAAGAGCTAAAGAAATTGGTCATCAAAGGGGCAAATAATCCAATCAAGAAATGTAATACAGACCTAAATAGAGAACTCTCAACAGAGGAATTTAAGATGGCTGAAAGACACTTAAGGAAAGATTCAACATCCTTAGCCATCAGAGAAATACAAATCAAAACAACTCTGAGATTCCATCTTACATCTATAGTTCAAAAACACTGATGACAAAATGTGCTGGGGAGATTGTGGGGCAAAGGGAACACTCCTGCACTGCTGGTGGGAATGCAAGCTGGTACAGCCCCTTTGTGTATCAGTATGACAATTTCTCAGAAAATTAGGAAACAACTTTCCTCAAGATCCAGTAATAGCCCTTTTGAGTATATACCCAAAGGATGCTCAAGCGTGTCATAATCAAAACCTGGAAACAACCTAAGTGATTCTTGACTTAAGAATGGATAAGGAAAATGTGTTACATTTACACAATGGCGTACTACAAATCAGAAAAAATAATGACATCTTCAAATTTGCAGGCAAATGGATGGAGCTAGAAAACATCAAATTGAGTAAGGTTACACAGACCAGGAAAGACAACTGTCATATATACTCACTCATAAGTGGTTTTTAAACATAAAACAAAGCAAACAAGCCTCCAATTCACAATCACAGAGTACCTACACAAAATGAGGACCCTAAGAGAAACATACATGAATATAATCTACATGGAAAGAAGGAAAAATCAAGCACTCTTGAGTAACTTGGGAGCATGCAGTCCATGGGAGAGAGGTGAAGAGAAGTGGAGAGGAAGGGACAGGAGGAGAAAAAAATGTAAATCTCAATAATAAAAATATTAATACTTTAGCTTCATTTTTTAATGTTCTGCAAAGATAATGAGTGTTCATTTCTGTTCAACCAGATTTATTCTTTCTGATTGGGGATGCTTGTCATTAACCTAGATATGATTGAACTTTAAAGTCTTATTGAAATTGATTTTGTACAGACATCAAACATGTTGTAGATCATAATTATGCTATTCCATATAATTGAAGATGTCAATTTAAATTTTACCAGTTGTTTTATTTTACTATATTGTATTTTATTTACTTATTTTACTTATTTGTTTGTTTTTCTTATATAATACACCTGGACCACAGGCCCTCCTCAAGTGTTTTTCTTATTTCAATTTTTATTTATTTGTTTCACAATTTAATATTTGTCCTATATTGTACTTTTGGGAAATATATAACCATAAATTCCAACAAGTAACTATTCCATTGTTCTAGTCTACAAAACACCCATTAATTTAGGACCCCCATCAATTAATTCTGACCATTTTGGAGGAAGGTAACAACTGAAGTCTAGCTGGATATAAGAAATCATATTGAAAGAGAATTCAGGAGTGTTTCCATGGGTACAGATTGTTGAAATATATTAATAATACTAATAAAATAAAAATTCAGGATAAGAATGTATATCATAGGCAGTTGTGACTGTGCCTTACATGTATTGCATAAAAGTTCTTTGAATTTAAGGGATAATAATTTTCTAGTATGAAATTGCTTAGTAAGATCAGGAATTAATACTGTTAGTATTAGCTCTATTATTCCAAGAAATTCTTCTTTAGGAAAATAAAGTTGCAAGAATGATTGATCTGTGTAATCTACTGCTCAACTATTTTTACTTCTAAAGTTAAGAAGTTATTCATTAGTGTAAGTATTCTCATTTTCAGGATCATGGTTCACTTCATAGACAAACTGCTTATCAAATTAGTACTACTGAAACATACTAAAAATAGTGTTAACATGTTCACTAGTATAAAAACAACACTACATCTTTTATATGTCTATATAGATACATGCAGGCATTAAAATTGTTCCTTAATGTGAAAGCACAACGTGAATCAATATCTAGTATCATTACCTCAAGTACAGTGTTCAGATTTTTTTATCAATTGGTTATTTTGGTAGTCTTTTTTTTAGAGTAAAATAAAGAAATGATAGTTAAGTTGAAGAAATTATGTTAATATTTGTGAATGAATATGTGACTAGAGTACAGCCAAGGAGTAAAATCAAGAAAGAAAATGTCAGGTGGTGGTGGTGCATGCCCTTTAATTTCAGCACTTGGGAGACAGAGACAGGTGGATCTCTGTGAATTTGAGGCCAGCCTGGTCTACAAGAGCTAGTTCCAGGACAGGCTCCAAAGCTATAGAGAAACCCTGTCTTGAGAAACCAAAAGAAAGAAAGAAAGAAAGAAAGAAAGAAAGAAAGAAAGAAAGAAAGAAAGAAAGAAAGAAACAAAGAAACAAAGAAAGAAACAAAGAAAGAAAGAAAGGAAGAAATCATTCTCAGAAAACAGTCTGATATTATCATATCTCCCAGTCAAGAAATGTGAGAGGTCATTTTTTTTGTATATGATTATAATTTCATATATGAGAATTTTAGAGTAAATTATATGAGAATCTAAAATTTGTTTAAAAGAAGTTTAGAAAACAAGGATTACAGAAAGATATGGAGTGTATATTTGGATATTAATTGTTCCCAATATATCTGTAATAAATCAAAATAACATAAAAACCATGCAGACAAACTTGTGATACTTTCTTCCATTAGAGTAATAGAGATTCAATGTATTAGAAAAATGTTATAGTACTCTGAGTGATCCAAACTAAATATTAGCATTTTCGTTGATAAAAAGTAATACTTTTGAACTTCTGCTGTTGATTACTGTTTTGGGTATAATCTCAATTGACAAGTGTGCAATGTAGTCCCTTCACCCAAGATTCAAGGAAAATTTTAGAAGAGGACACTGAAAGAATTTCAGAGGATAATAAAGAGGACTTTTTCAAGATAATATCTTTTAGACATGATAGTGCCTTTTAGACATGATAGGAGAGTTATAAACATTAAATTCAGCTGCATAAAGATGACATCAGTTGACATAGTAACATGTTATGAGTACATTTCACATGACAACACCTATAATTGAAGAGTTACAGGTGATGTGGACAATGCTCTGTATTCTGTCAATTATACTTTAAATAAACACTGATTGACCAGTAGCCAGGCAGGCAGTATAGGCAGGACAACCAGACAGGAAGTAAAGGCAGGTCAATGAGAACAGGAGAATTCTGGGAAGAACGAAGTCCTAGTCTGCAGTACTGACCCAGCCACAGAAGAAGCAAGATGTGACTGCCTTGCCGAATAAGGTACTGAGCCACGTAACTAACAAAGACAAGAATAGTGGGCTAATATACGTTATAAGAGTTAATAAGAAATCTGAGCTACTAGGTCAATCAGTTTATAACTAATGTAGACCTCTGTGTGATTCTTTGAGACTTAACAACTTTGGGAACTGGGCAGGATCAGAAAACTAAGTCAACATACAGGAATCTTTTCCAGGGCTGAAACCTGTGATATATTATCCAATCTTCGATAGTCAGTCCTATATGCAGATATTGCAGATATATGAGTAACACTAAAGGGGTTATCTAGCATGTGTGTGTATTGGTGTATGTATGTATGTTTGCCTCTCTCTGTGTGTTAGAATCAATAATAATTTTAAAAGAAGAGGTCATCAAGCCGGGCGATGGGGGCTCACGCCTTTAATCCCAGCACTCGGGAGGCAGAGGCAGGTGGATCTCTGTGAGTTCGAGACCAGCCTGGTCTACAGAGCTAGTTCCAGGACAGGCTCCAAAGCCACAGAGAAACCCTGTCTCGAAAAACCAAAAAAAAAAAAAATAAAAATAAAGAAGAGGTCATGAATTAAAGAGAGATTGGAAGATAATGAAGAATTTGGATGGAGAGAGACAAGAGTGCGGAGTGCAAATGATGTAATTGCTATTGACATGTACAAAATTTTCTAATAAAAATAAAAATGAAATACCCAAATATAAAAGTAAACTAATGTTGTGAATAGAAAGTTCTTAAAAGAATTTTTTTGTTTTTTTTAAAACATCAAATTTAGTTAGATTGTTCATTTAATTAGCAAATTTCCAAGTTATCTGACAAAAGGAGTATCTACTGAAGTAAATGAAGTATTTATATATGTGACATCATGTGAGCTGCTGACAAGTGAAAACATATCTGGAAAAATGGAAATTTAGTTTTCAAATCTACTTGGATCATTGTGACTACATATTTTACAGTTTTCCTTCTACTGAACAATTAATATTGCTTTGAATTTGGGAAATTACAGTGAGGTAAATTTTAAAAAGCACAAATAAAAATGCTTAAAGGAAATAATGACCCAATGCCCAGAAACTATTTTTGGAGCCATAAGCCCTTTTTAAAAGGCTAGTCATGTGCCTAACAAAACCAACAAACTAATTCGGCCAACAGTTCTGATGCCAGTTGATCCCTGAGCACAATGAAGAATTAACCGAGGCTTCAGCCCTGAAAGTACAGCCCTGTACCTGGAAACAGGGTGAAAGGAAGAACTTTGTTGTAAACTGACCATATGTCTAAAATCAAAAACACCAATGATAGCCTTTGCTGGAGAGGATGTGGAGTAAGGGGAACACTCATCCATTGCTGGTGGGAATGCAAACTTGTGCAACCACTTTGGAAATCAGTGTGGCGGTTTCTCAGGAAATTCAGGATTAACCTACTCCAGGATCCAGCAATACCAATCTTGGGAATATATCCAAGAGATGCCCTATCATACTACAAAAGCATTTGTTCAATATGTTCATAGCAGCATTATTTGTAATAGCCAGAACCTGGAAACAACTTAGATGCCCCTCAATGGAAGAATGGATGAAGAAAGTGTGGAATATATATGCATTAGAGTAATACTTAGCGGTAAAAAACCAATGCTATTTTGAATTTTGCATGCAAATGATGGAAATAGAAAACACTATCCTGAGTGAGGTAACCCAGACCCAAAAATATGAATATGGTATGTACTCACTCATAAGTGGATTCTAGCCATAAATAAAGGACATTGAGCCTATAATTCGTGATCCTAGAGAAGCTAAATAAGAAGGTGAACCCAAAGAGAAACATATAGTTATCCTCCAGGATATTGGAAGTAGATAAGATTGCCAGGCAAAAAAAAAAAAAAAATGGCAGTGGGGGTGGGGTGGGAGTAAGAGGAGATGGGGAGAGAGAAGTGAGAAGAGGAGACTGGGGGAGGCTTGGGGGAATGGGACGGTTGGGATGGAGAAGGGTGGATATGGGAGCAGGGAAGTATATATCTTAATTAGGGGAGCCATTTTAGGGTTGGCAAGAGACTTGAACCTAGAGTGGCTCCCAGGTGTCCAAGGAGATGTCCCCAGCTTGTTATTGGGCAGCTGAGAAGAGGGCACCTGAACTGGCCCTATCCTATAGCCACACTGATGAATATCTTGCATATCACCATAAAACCTTCATCTGGCGATGGAAGGAGATAGAGACAGAGACCCCCACTGGAGCACTGGACTGAGCTCCCAAGGTCCAAATGACCAGCAGAAGGAGGGAGAACACGAGCAAGGAAGTCAGGACTGTGAGGGGTGCACCCACCCACTGATACAATGGGGCTGATCTAATGGGAGCTCACCAAGGCCAGCTGGACTGGGACTGACGGAGTATATGATCAAACTGGATTCTCTGAACGTGGCTGACAATGAGGGCTGACTGAGAAGCCAAGGACAGTGGCAATGGGTTTTGATTCTACCATATCTACTGGCTTTGTGGGAGTCTAGTCTGTTTGAATGCTCACTTTCCTAGACCTGGATGGAGGGGGGAGGACCTTGGACTTCCCACAGGGCAGGGAACCCTGACTGCTCTTTGGACTGGACAGGAAGGGGGAAAGGGAGTAGTGGGAGGGACAGGGACATGGGAGGAGGGGAGGAGGTGGAAAATTTAATAAAAAAGATTTTTTAAAAACCTGTATGACCATAACTTTGAGCCTCTGAAGAAATAATTTGAAGAAGATAACAAGACGGAAAAATCTCCCATGCTCTTGGATAGGTAAGATCAACATAACAAAAATGACAACCCTACCAATAGCAATCTATAGATTGAATGCAATCCCCATCAAAATCCCAACACAATTCTTCAGAATACGTGAAATAAAAATACTTAACTTCATATAGAAAAACAATAATTACAGGATAGCCAAAACAATCATGGATAGTAAAGAAACTTCTGGAGATATCAACATCTCTGACATTAAGCTCTATTATAGAGCTACAGTAATAAAAACAGCCTGGTATTGGTATAAAAACAGAAAGGTTGACCAATGAAATAAAATTGAAGAGCCTGGATATTAATTCACACACACCTATGGGCACCCATTTTTTGACAAAGAAGCTAAAATTATACAATGGAAAAAAGAAAGCATCTTCAACCAATGGTGCTGGCACATAACAGGATGTCAACATGTAGAAGAATGAAAACAGATCTATATCTATCCCCGTGTATAAAACTCAATTCCAAATGAATTAAAGCCCTCAATATGACAGAGAAAACTGAATCTGAGGTGGGAAATAGACTTTAATGCATGGGCATAGAAGACCATTTTCTAAATATAAAATCAGTAGCTCAGACAGTGAGAGCAGTGATAAGTAAATGGGACCTCCTGAAACTGAGAAGCTTCAGTAAAGCAAAGGACACAGTCCATAAGACAAAAAAAAGCTAGCCTACTAAATGGGAATATATCTTCACCAACCCTTTATCAGGCAAAGGACTAATCTCCAAAATATACAAAGGAATCAAGAAATTAGACAACCTAATACCAAATAATACTATTAAAAATTAGGTACAAATCTAAAGAGAGAATTCTCAACAGAAGAACCTCAAATGGCCAAAAGACACTTAAAGGAATGTTCAAGATCCTTAGCCATTGGGAAAATGCAAATCAAAACACAACTCTGATATACCATCTTACACTTGTCAGAATGGCTAAGATCAACAACACCAATGATAGCTTATGCTGGAGAGGATATGGAGTAAGGAAAACACTCCTTCAATGCTGACAGGAATTTAAACCTGTAAAACCACTCTGGAAATTAGAATGCAGGTTTCTCAGAAAATTGCGTGTCAACCTACCTCACAACCCAGAAAAACCACTCATGGGCATATACCCAAAGTATCCTCAATCCTAATACAAGGACATTTGTTCAATTATGTTCATAGCACATTATTTGTAATAGCCAGAACCTGGCAAAAACCTACATGCCCCTCTATGGAAGAATGAATAACGAAAATGAGGTATATTTACACAACAGGGTACTACTCAGTGGTAAAAAGCAATGACATCTGGAAATTTGCATATAAATGGGTGGTACTAGAAAAAAAACACCCTGAGTGTGGTAACCCAGACCCAAAAAGATGAGCATGGTACCCTCTCACTCATAACTGGATACTAACTGTAAAGCAAAGGATTATGAGCCCATAATCCATGAGCTCAGAGAAGCTATTAACATGAAGAGCCCTAAGAGAAACATATATAGATTCCCTGAAAAGAATAAATAGACACGATATCCTGAGAAAATCGGCAGTATGGGGTGGAGGAGAATGGAGGGCAGAAGGGGGAAGAGGGGAGAACAGGAGGTGGGAGAAGAACTTGAGGGAACTGAATTGAATAGTCAAGATGAGAGAAGGACAGAAAAGGAGAGCAATGAAAGAGAAATCTTGATTGAGGGAGCCATTTTGAGGCTAGCAATGGCACTGGGTTTTGATCCTACTTTATATTCTGGCTTTGTGGGAGCCTAGCCAGTTTGGATGCTCACCTTCCTAGACCTGGATGGAGGAGGGAGGACCTTGGGCTTTCCTCAGGGCAGGGAACTCTGACTGCTCTTTGGACTGTACAGGAAGGGGGAAGGGGAGTAGTGGGAGGGGGAGAGGAGTGGGAGGAGGGGGAGGGAAATGGGAGGCTGGGAGGAGGCGGAAATTTCTTTTCAATAAAAAAAATTTAAAAAAAGAAACCTGGCAGTTGAGAAATTCCCAGGAATTTACAATGATGCCTCTAGATAAGAATCCAAGCACTTATAGAGAGGCCTGAACTGACCTTCCTCTGTAGAAAGACTGATGACTATCTTAAATGTCATAACAGAACCTTCATCTGTTCAGCGGAGACAGAGACCAGCAGCAGAGCACTGGGCTGAGCTCCCAAAGTGTAGTTGAATCATGAGAGGACTGAGAATATGAGCAGAGAGATCAAGAAAATTGTCTATTTTCTGTCAATTATATTTTAAATAAATGCTGATTGTCCAGTAGCCAGGCAGGAAGTATATTTAGGACAACCAGACAGGAAGTAGAGGTGGGTCAAGGAGAACAGGAGAATTCTGGGAAGAAGGAAGCCCATTGCTCAGCAGTTGTGAGCCCACCACAGAAGAAGCAAGATGTGATTGTCTCGCTGAAATAGTTTATGTGAGCTAATGGGAGTTTACCAACTCTGGCTGGACAGGTAAGGAACAAGCATATGACCAAACTAGGCCCTCTGAATGTTGGTGACATTTTATGGCTAGATCAGACTGCAGAAATACTGGCATCAGGAACAGGATATATCCCTACTGCTTGTACTAGCTTTTTGGAACTCATTCTCTTTGGAGGGATACCTTGCTCAGCCTAGATATATTAGGGTTGGACTTGGTCTTTCCTCAAAGCAATGAGGCTTACCTTCTCTAAGGAGTGGATGGGGGTTTGGGTGGGGGGAAATTTGTAGAAAATGGGAAGAGGGAAAGGAGTAGGAAGTATGACTGGTAGGTAAAATAAAAAGATAGATTTAAAAATAAAATTATAAAAGAAACAGAAAAGAAAAATCTGTCCACAGAACAACTGTAATAGTATACAACATCCTTTGCCATCTGAAAAAATAAAATTAAAATTACTTGGGTATTTCATTTTAGGCAGAGACTGCTTGTTAGTTTCCTGGCTACCCAGATCTGAAATAACCACTTAGAAACTATATTAATTACAATAGTGCTTGGCATATTAGCATATGAATATTTCTAGCTAAGTCTTACATCTTAAATTAGCCTATTTCTATTATTTTATATTTTACCATGAAGCTCATGGTTTACTGATAAGTTTCCAGGGCAAGTCTGTCTTCTCCTATGGTTACATGGTGTCTCACTGACTTCACCTTCATTCTCCAAACAAACAGTTTAGTTTCCCTGCCTCACTCTTTTCTGCCCTATCTTAGGCCAAAGAAGCTGCTTTTTTCATTAATCAACAAAAGCAGCACATATACAGGAGGGAATCCTAGATTATTTCATCTCCTCCCACTCAGAACTGATATCCTAACAAAGGGGGTTCAACTAATTGGCAACAAATTTAGTGAAGGTAATAGAAAAATATATAGTCTTATTCATTGCTGCAGCAAATATAACCTGACTCAGTTATTCTGTAACTCAACAGAAGGCTATATAAAAAAATCAACAACTAAAAATCAAATTACTAGATGATTCAGATAAATCATTCCCAAGAGTATACTTGAAGAACTCTAAATACTACCACAGGGTTACCTGCATATCTATGTTTAATGGTATATTATTCACAAAAGCAAAGGCATGGAACTAGTCTACATATCTATGGATAGATAAAGGAAATGTACTGCATATGCTTAACAAATGATATTTTATATAACCTTGAAAAAAAGTCATTGTACTTTGAGGAAAATGATGAGAACTTGGAAATAGTAAGTTAGGTTATCCTAAACTCAGAAAGTTTCACATTTTCTCTCAAATGTAGATATGATATTTTAATTTTTGTTTACATACTAAATATATGTGTGTGTATGTTCTGTATGTTTATACATGCACATGAACATATATATGGTGTGGGACCGTTGTCTATATTCTGTCAAATGTATTTTAAATAAACGCTGATAGGCCAGTAGCCAGGCAAGAAGTATAGGTGGGACAACTAGACAGGAAGTAGAGGTGGGTCAAGGAGAACAGGAGAGTTTTGAGAAGAAGGAACCCCATTGATCAGCTCACTACAGAAGAAGCAAGATATGATTGCCTCGCTGAAAAAAGGTACTGAACCATGTGGATAGCATAGACAAGAATAATGGGCTAATATAAGTTATAAGAGTTAATAAAAAGCCTGAGCTAATGGGCCAATCAGTTTATAGTTAATGTATACCTTTGTGTGATTTCTTTGAGACTTAATGACTGCAGAAACTGAGCAGAACAAGGACTGGGCAGGAAAGAAACCTGGCCTATATATATGTGTGTGTGTGTGTGTGTGTGTGTGTGTGTGTGTGTGTACATATATATGTGTGTGTATGTATATGTGGGTATAAGTCATAAAACTGGAAAAAAGGCAGTTAAAGGAGAAGTTTGAGAAGAGGGAGGGTCTCCCAAGAGAGGGGGCTGCTTGTTCTTCCCGGCCACCCAGCTAGCTTATACCCAAAATAATCCCAGAAATTGTATTAATTAAATCACTGCTTGGCCCATTAGCTCTAACTACTTTTTTTTCATGTAAAAATTTATATTTAGATCTCAGACTCCCATGTGTTAAACTGACATATTTTTAATTTTATTTTCGAGATTATAATATAGTTATATCATTTCCCCCTTCTCACTTCCCAAACCCTCTCATATAGCCCTCTTTGCTCTTTGAAATTCATAGCTTCTTTTTTTATTAATTTATTACTTACACATATATGCTGGGAACTCACGAAGGCCAGCTGGCCTGGGTCTGAAAAAGCCTGGGATAAAACCGGACTCTCTGAACATAGCGGACAATGAGGACTACTGAGAACTCAAGAACAATGGCAATGGGTTTTTGATCCTACTGCATGTACTGGCTTTGTGGGAGCCTAGGCAGTTTGGATGCTCACCTTACTAGAAATGGATGGAGGTGGGGGTTCCTTGGACTTCCCACAGATCAGGGAACCCTGATTGCTCTTCAGGCTGAGGAGGGAGGGGGACTTGATTGGGGGAGGGGGAGGGAAATGGGAGGCGGTGGTGGAGAAGAGACAGAAATCTTTAATAAATAAATAAATTAAAAAAAAGAAAAAGAAAAACCACTTATGAGAGAAAAAAACATATATACAAGTAACATTATATAGACTGAGAAGATTACATTAAGAAACATGTGTGTGTACCTAGCTCTAACTTCTTATTGGCTAATTCTTACATATTAATTTCACACATTTCTATTAAGCTGTATCTCACCCTGAGGTAGTGGACTACCAGGAAAGTTTCAGCATGACAGCAGATCCATGGCATCTCCCTGACTCTGCCTTCTTTTTCCCAGCATTCTGTTCAGGTCTACTATGCTTTTACAGGCAGGAGACCATGGCAGATTCCTGCTGCCATACACAGAGATGTATCCAGGCTGCACAGTGTTCTGCATGGCAGATTCGTCTGTTATTCAGATAAAAAGGGTTTATGCACAGCATGCTCATTCTTGGGGTTGGAGTGTTGAGCACAGCTCCTGCCTGGCAGCCCTATAGCTAACAGTAAATTGTTGCGGGAGGTCCTTCCGCTCCTCCAGCCTATAGCCGCTGAGATACCAGCCCATTGGGGCGTGGTCTCTCTCCCTTTAAAAATGCGGCCACTTCCCTTTCCTCTCTCTCTTCACTTCCTGCTCGGCTGGTGGCTAGACTCCCTTCCTGGTTGTGCAGAGGGCTGACGGTGATCTGTAAGTTTTTTCCCCTTTAAATAAATACTACCCTATTAATCATAATTCCAAACTGCTGTGGCATTGTTTGTGACTTACTCCTTCAGTAAATCTATTAAAAGTGGAGAGAAGTGGATCCAGCATCGAGAGTGGCTACAACCAAGCTGCTTACCATTTTAAAAGCTCTTCAAGAGAGTAAAGAATTACATATATGCAATAAAGACAAGTCCAGATGAATCATAGTGTTGGATAAATATATTTAGGCTTGGAAGAAGGAAGAAAAAGAGTATAGACAATCATAAAATAAAGTTAACACTTTAAAAAAATGTTAGTGTCTTCAAAGAGACAGAGTACAGATAGTCATAGATTAAAAGGAATAGGAAAACTAAGCGATGTAAAAATAGAAAATTCACAGAGAATCTGGATTATGTATATTATTTTGTTTTTTTTTTAATCTTTTGACTGTGAAGGAGCTAAGTACAGAGAGACATGCCATTGTATGGCCTGCTATTCTAAACCAGCATTTATTTTATAAAGCTATCATGATTTCCAAATTTAGGTCTAAGAAGATGTTGCTTTGGAAAAGAGGTTCTTCTCATGTTTCCACAGAAGATGAGAACCTGTGGATTGCTTCCAGACTAATATGGTTTTATGGAACAAGACTCCCTGAAAGGAGGCTGTTAACACCTTCCAAAGAGAATACTTTGCCCAGCTGCTGACCGAGAAGAACCTAACACACAGGATACACCATGAACGACTTGATTAATAGTGCCCTGAAACAAGTAAAGTAGTATGGACAGAACTATGCCCATATTCTGAAATATTATTTATAATTGTTTGTTTATATTTAAAGGGGTATATGCTATATAGATTTGCATTGGTATGAATCTTGGTTTATTGATACAAATTTAAGGTCATTTTGTTATTTGTATATTTCTGCTCTTGATTAAGGTATTGTGATTGTGTAGTTTATTTAAAATGTAATATATAATTCAGATATATAGGTTGATAGATAATTACCTATAATAGTCAAGCTTGTAGTCATGCTAGTTCGATTTTCTAAATGTATAGAGATAAATTTCAGATGGATAGGCATTCTTCAAATCTTTCAAAAACTATAGAATATGGCATTTAAAATGTTTAAGAACTTAAGGCTTTTTGTGATAGTGAGACACATCTGTTCTTGGCAGCACCAAACTACTTCAAATGGATGAAGAGGCTCCTTATGGAATTGGTTAGTCATTTTGACAAGAAACTGCTCTTGTCTGGATTGCTTCACTGGACATGCAGGACCCACAGAGAAATGACTGCTGAACTTTCCTAAAGGTGAGATGATCCTTTGGGGTTCTTGCTTTATGAAAAAGTCTGCTAGACATTCTGCAGGATACAGAAGAAAGTGACTGAACTGTCTTTGAAATTTCCTGCTTCATAGCAAAATGTCTACTGAATACTATGGGCATGTAGGCTAAAGATAGATACCCCTACAGTACAGAAGAACTTTTGGTGACTATTCAGGCAGTGAGATGTCTCTGTCATTTCTAGAGTTTTGGAAGTTGCTTACAATGTGCTTCCTGTTTACTTAGACAACATTATATCCTTCTGGAGTCTTTGATGTATTTAAAGAATAGATAGATAGCTATAGTTATAGTTTTCCTTAGTTATGATAAAAGATAAAGTATATATAAATATTGTAACTGTAATTATTGCTTGATACCTGTTATATATAATTTTACTATGTTAAAGTTAAAACCTTCCTTTGTATTTAAACAAAACAGGGAAGGTGATGTGGGATTACTGTCTGTGTGCTGTGATTACCATTAGTGAATAAAGAAACAACTGTCTTGGCCTGTTGATAAGGCAGAATTTAAGTAGCTGGGGAAGACTACACTGAATGATGGGAGAAAGAAGGGCAGAGTAAGAGAGATGCCATGGGTCCTCCACCAGATCTAGACATCCAGAAACTTTGCTGGTAGGCCATGACCTCATGGTGATATATAGAGAGATTAATCAAAATGGGTTAAATTAAGATGTAAGAGTTAGCCAATAAGTAGCTAGAGATAATGGGCCAAACAGTGTTTTAATTAATACAGTTTCTGTGTGATTATTTTGATTTTGGGCAGCTGGAACGAACAACAAAGGGGGAACAATTAAAAAGAGAATCCATGAAGCAAGTCTATGGGGAAGTAGGAAGAATGACAAAAGAGAGAAGCTGGGGGGATAGATCAATAAAGATATAATGAAACTCATTACTATGTATGGTAATTAAAAAAACCTAATTTTTAAAAAGTTAAGAATGAAAAAATAAAAACTAAGCACACAATTTTATCAGGCTTATTTGATCAAAAAAGTACTCTTGCATCAGGCAGGCCCCTAATTAAATTCTTTTAGGAAAGAAAAGCATATGGTCAAAATATGTTCTATGCAAAAAAATAAACAAAAATTAGTAACGAAACTCAATGGGAAGTCTTTTTACAGAACCAATGAAGAAGTAAAGCAATTCCCTGAAGTTTGTTCTATTTATAAGTTGTATTCAGTTAGGATAAAAGATCCCTGTTTATTCTTTAAAGAAGTATTAGATAAAAAGTAAGCAAGAAAACAATCAATAAAACCATTGAATGTTGAAATCATTCCAGAGAAACAACTTGATTTGTCTTTCATGTGTGAGTAGTTTTATATACCAAGTATACATAAATAGAATAAAAAATTATGAAATAATAAAAATATTATGAAATAATCACTTAGTGGCAGGGTACTTACCCATCAAATACATGACCTTGGGTTGTATCACAGCACTTTTAATAAAAGAGAAAGCGAGAGAGAGAGAGAGACTAGATACAGATATAGAGAGTAGGAAGAGATGCAGAAATAGAGAAAATATATAAATGCTGTTTCTAGAATCCATTAAGGAAATCTAAAATTACTTGTTTCCATACTAATTTCTTATTTTTAATGTTACATGTAACACAGGAAAGTTAGTAATTTCCTGAAAAGCAGGGGAAAAACTATTTTCACTTATTCATCTTGTACTTATAGGTTCCCTTCTTTGTCTTGACTTCTTTGGAAAATCTGGCTTGCATATTTAGCCTTAGTACTCCTCCATTAATCTTTTTATGACACTCTTGAGTAGAATTAAGTAATCCTACACCACTGCTCCAATAGAATATTAAAGACATCACTTGTACAGAATTTAGTACATTGTATTTTAATTATCTGCTTCTGAGGTTATTTCTCCCATTAGGCAAGAGCCCCTTGGGAACTTGAATGTGTTTTATTATGTCTGTTTTTTTTTTAGTGCCTAACACAGTGCTAGGTATGTAATGAGTAATCAATAACATTTATTATAAAGATGAATGAAGCATTAAATCTACAGCTACTTTTTGTCGTGAGGGTTGGAAAAATGAGCTAAGCACCAATGGTCAATAATACTTCACTTTGATAGAAAATCACATTGGATAGCCTTAGATTATTTCTGAAACACTACACAAATCGAACTGCTTTCTAAATGTTGGTGGTAAATTCTACTAATTCCTCATTTAGTAATTTCCTTATTTTATCCTAACCTTTTACCTACAAGATGTGTTTTCTTTAAAGTAGACACAGGAAACCCATAATGTTCAACAAAACAAAAAGTCTTATTTTGTTTTGATAGGAGGTTTCAATATCACAGGACAGACACAACTGTAGAACTTTAGTGTTAAAGAAAATTCAGTATTTTAATATGAATATCACATATTTACCCAATGTGTTTAAGCAATTTGAAGTCTGTGAGGTGTGTGTTGATGTCCATAAATTTTGTAGAAGTTTTAATATATGTGCCCTTTTTCTCTGAGAACTTCACAATTCATTAGTGTTGCACAGCATTATTCTCTGAGTCTTCATTTTGGGGAGATTACCTCTGCCTGCTTGTTAAAGATTATCATATCTGAGCTTGTTGGTATTTATGTTTCATTGCAGAAAGAGAAAGAGGGTTATGGCACCATCACCTGAGTATTCAGCCACTTCTCCCAACCTAAGTACTTATAACCTCATGGTATTAGGGAGAGGCTATAATTTATAGGCTAACAAAACCTGGAGAGTGGCAATTCATGCTGCTATAGGGAAAACCAACTGAAGATGTTGTAGTAAGGCTGCTTTGGGATCACAAATGATCTTGTTGAAAATTCTCTATTCATAACCACATTGATTTCTCAAGATAGTTTAGATGAAGTTTAACTTTGTGTTTGGGAACTCAGGAGGAGGGAAGATATTGCCTAGTTTACCTCCCTGACCCAGGAGAAAATTTCCTCATGACAAATTTATAATTCAGAGATGAGTTAAATTTAGACTCAGTAAAGTGAAATGAAGTTTGTTGTTGAAATTTAGTATTTAATCTTAACCTGTAGTCAATGCATTTGCTATGATGAAAATGTTCATATCTTGGAAAGTTTTGGTATTCAGAAAAAAGAAAAATAGTGAATAGTGAAGTTTTGCTTTACACCAAGAAATTCTGCTTTCTGCACTGAAATGTATAATTTAATAGATTATTAGTTTGTTGTAATTAACTATAAATCTAGTATTTAGGAGTCAACATGCTCAAGCAATATAGAATTTTTATCAGCATAATAAACCGGAAATGCTTTAGCTCATGTCTGACAAGAAGCTAAAAAATGAAACATAAAACAGAGAATTTAACAGAAAGAGGCTGAGAATAATGTAAACCCAAGACCTCCAAACAGTGACCTATAGATATCAGCTAGGGCTCATTTCCTACAGTTTCCAGCTCTCCCCAAGTAGCAACAACAGATTAGGACTAAAAGGTCAAAATATGATCTTTTAGAGCTGGGGGTGTGTCTTCATATTCATATAATAGCAAAGTCCAATATCCTTCTATCACACTGTATTTCATTTAATTGAAAGCTTAAGGAATTCCCAACCAGACTGAACCTCTGACTTGCAACAGTACTTCCAGACTGCTTTAAGCTGCCTGTATTTCACCTGGCCCACATTGTCCTGCAGAACCTGAACAGATGTTCCTCCGCCTACATTCCTCTCTCTACTCTTAGCCTTTGAGTAGCATTTCCAGTCTTCCTTGGCCCTGACATTGACACCCCAATTTCAGCTAAAAAGCACTTACAGAAATTATTTTCCCATTATCATCAAGAAAACATCTTTAATGTCATCCAAAAGAAACTCAGTACAAATGGTTACCTCTGGTGCCTATTAGCTTAGTAAAGTGTCTGCTGACTTCCAGTTCACTCAGTACTTGTGGCTCTTCTCATCCCTCCCACTCAGCTAAACTTCTCTGCCTCATGGGCTTCCCTTTCCCCAGGGAACAACCATCACTAGACATTCTGCAGTCAGTGTCATGATGTCTCTTAACAGCACAACAAAAGTAACTAAGAGAGAAGTCAGTATCATGGAATGGCATATTTCTCTGACAGACCTGACTGTCTTATTATTTTAAGAATTATGGACGAGTTTGAGAATTTTGTACCAGGAAATCTGTTGAATATTGTAAGTAAGGTTCAACAGGCCATCTTAGTAGGACCTTGGAAGACAGTAGTGCTGAGAATATGGAGGCCCAGGTCAGGAGGTTTCAAAGAGGAACAATTTTAGAAACTATGCTAAAGACCTTTCTGGTGATACTTTTGCAAAGAATGTCTTTTACTCTTTTCTAAGAAGCCATATAAGAATAAATTGAAGAACTTTTTTACTAATTTCTTTGACAATCTGAGTGAGACTAAACTGAAGCGTTTTGGGCTAATTTCTTTGAGAGAAGGTATTTCAAGCTAGCCTAATATTGATCCTGTTTTGTGGTTATTAGTGATCACCCTTATATAAATCTATAATGAAAAATAGTAGGGAAAAATAATTAAAAAAGGTAAATTTTGAAGAGAAAAAGAACACAAAGAAATGTAACATTAGAGCCAGAATTGGCCTGAAAGTGATAAGAAGAGGCCTGGAGTGAAATGTAATAAAAAGAGGGGTGCCCTAAGATAAGACAATCATGAAATCTTTTTTACTCTCTTTTAAATTTATCTTATTTTTTAAAAAAGAAAAAAAAACTATCTTTTTTTCATTTTACATACCAATCCCAGTTTCCTCTCCCTCTCTTCCACCCATTCCCTCCACCTATCACACCCACCCACTGATGGAGGTGGGTCTTGTATTTATCTGCTGCTTTCATTGGTTAATTAATGAAGAAAACTGCTTGGCCCTGATAGGACAGAAAATTAATTAGGCGGAGTAGACAGAAGAGAATCCTGGGAGAAAGAAGCTGAGTCAGGGAATCACCATGATTCTCCCACTCTAGACAGACACAGGTTAAGATCTTTCCTGGTAAGCCAGCTTGTGGTGCTACACAGAATATTAGAAATGGGTTAGATCAATATGTAAGAGCTAGCCAATAAGAGGCTGGAACTAATGGGCCAGGCAGTGTTTAAAACAATACAGTTTCCGTGTAATTATTTGGGGGCATAAGCTAGCTGGCGGCCAGGAGACAGGCAGCAGGAATGCGGTCCACAGCTCAACAACAGAGTGGCGCCCAACATGGGGCTTGAACCCACAACCCTGAGATTAAGAGTGTCATGCTCTACCAACTGAGCTAGCCGGGCGGGCAGCCAGGTGCCAGGAACGTAGCCCACCGCTCCTATTACAACAGATTGGCACCCAATGTGATGGACTAAATCCACTTAAAAACCTGAAAGGGCTTTAAAAAAAAGGGAGAGAGAGTTTAACAGCTTTTTTGCTATTTGTGGTTTGTGTGCTGCAAAGAAATTTCCCTGACTCAGCAGCAGGAAAAAACTGGCTATTTTGAAATGCTGGCTTTCTGGGCTGTGCCGCCATTGTGATCTCTGTCTGGCTTATAGGGGAGACAAAGCTTTTGAATGGAGCATTTGGAGTAAAGTGCTATGGCTTGCTTGATGGCAATGTGGACTGCTGTGTGCCTGGAACTGTGTGTGGCTCAGGGGCACCAAATGGCTCTGAGGCAGGAGCTGCTCAGCTCCACCACGCTGAACTGTGCTGGTCTCAGGCAGGAACTACCATAATTACCATAATAACAGAGCAGTTAAGGTTTAGACTTGGCAGGAAACAGGCAGTACCATATTACCCCTATGTAGCACAACTTAAGTTTTTAAGAAGTGCTTAACATTTTAAGAAATGCTCCTGGATAGTAAAAAAGAAATTACAGATTCACAATAGGACAGATTCAGACCACTAAATGGATCACAATGTTGGATGAGTGTATGTAGGCTTGGGGAAAAGAATAAAAAAAAATAGATAGAATAAAGTTAAAGCCTTAAAAAAAGGGTAAAGTCTTTAAAGAGACAGAATAAAGTGATAGAGTAAAAATAAGCCACATAAAAATGGAAAATTCACAAAGAGTCTGGATTCTTTGTGTTATTGTGTTTTCTTTAAAATTTTTGTCTGTGAAGGAGCTAAGTACAGAGAGACATTTCATTATATGGGCTGCCAAGTGGAACCAAAATGGATATCATAAGTGTATTATGACTTCAGAATTTGTGTGTAAGGATATGATGCTTCGGAAAGGGTCTTCTTTTGTTTTCACAGAGAATGAGACCCTGTGGATTGTGTCTATCCCAATATGGTATGATAGACCACGCCCTCCTGAAAGGTTGCTGTGAATACCCTCAAAAAATTATTTCACTCAACTGCCAACTGAGATGACCCAGGCACATAGGTTGTACCATGAAAGACCTAATTAATGATGCCCCCATTCAGCAGGAAACAGTTTGGAGAGAAAAAACTGCGCCCATGTTCCCAAATATTGTTTATAAATGTTCTTTTACATTTAAAGAGAGATATGATATAGATATGAATAATTTGCATTGGTGTGGATTTTAAGGTCAATGTTGTTATATGTATATGTATTTCTGATCTTGATTAAGGTATTGTGATTATGTAGTTCATTTTTAAAATGTAATGTATAATTAGGGAATATAGGTTGTTGATGGATAATCATAAATAGTAGTCAAGCTTGTAGTCATGTCAGTTAGATTTTCTTGATATATAGAGATATATTTCAATTAGATAGGCATCCTTCATATCTTTCAAAGAATACAGAACATGACATTTAATGTTTTAATAACTTAGGACTTTTCATGACAAGGAGACACCTCTGCTCCTGGCAGCACCAATCTACTTAAAGAGGAAGATGGGCATTGAAGAGGCTCCTTAAGGAGTTTGATAGCCATTTGGGCAAGAAACTGCTCTTGCCTAGACTGTTGCATAAACTGGACACAAAGAACCCGTAGAGAGAGGACTGCTGAACTTGACTAAAGATGAGATGGTCTTTCGGGGTTCGTGATTCATGAAAGAGTCTATGAGACATTCTGCAGGACACAGCAGATAGTGACTGAACTGTCTTTGAAATTTCCTGCTTTATGGAAATGTCTGCTGGATACTATGGGCCTG
>NC_022026.1:4648659-4650133 GCF_000317375.1 Microtus ochrogaster | reverse complement strand
CTCCCTACTATATCTAGGCTGAGCAATGTGTCTATCCAAAGAGAACAGGTTCCCTAAAGGCCAGTATAAGCAGTAGGGATAAGTTTTGCTGCCACTGCCAGTGGCCCTACAGTCTGCCCCAGCCATACAACTGTCACCCACATTCAGAGGGACTAGTTTGAACCTATGCTGGTTCCTTCCTTGTCCAGCTGGAGTTGGTGAACTCTCATTAGTTCAGGTAAACTGTTTTAGTAGGTGTCTCCATCATGATCCTGACATCTTTGTTCATATTTTCACTCCTCCCATTTTTTAACTGGACTTTGGGAGCTCAGCCCAGTGCCTGCTGAGGGTCTCTTCCTCTGTTTCCATCAGTTGCTGGATGAAGTTTCTATGGAGACATTTAAGATATTCATCAATCTGACTATAGGACTATCATGCAACTTCTAAAAGAAAAAAGGCCAAAGGCATTATCTTTTTCTAAAAAAAAAATAATAAATCAAAGGTTATTAAAATGTTATTCAAGGAAGAAGCTAAGAATCATCCCAAGCAAACAGCAGAACTTGCAGCCTAAGCCATTGGATTATGTCTTTAGGGTCAGAAAGAACACAGGAACAAAATGATTGTGAAACCATCCTTCCTGATTAAACAAAGCCAGTTTGAGGCCAGGTCTATAGTAGGGGAATGCCTGCATGGTGACCCGTAAACCATTTATTTCATGAAGCTATGAAAGTGAAGCCTTGATTGTTTTGGAGCACCAAAAATGTTGTGGTGGCAGAACCATAGAATCTCTGCCAGGGAGAGAAGTATATGTGGTATTGAACAAAATCAGGAGAAAACTAATTTTTGCAGACAGAAAAGCTGGGATGATACAGTCATCTATGTGACATGGAGATGAGGGATTTGGAAATTGCCCTGCTGGGTTTTGATTTTCCTTTCGTCCTATATTTCCTCACTATGCTCACATTTTTTTTTCATTTTGGAATTATAATGTATAATCTGTGCTATTGCATACTACAAGTATGTAACTTGTGTTTTACATTCATAGAGGTTACAATTAAAATTTGTTTTGAATGTCAGAAGAGATTTTGGATTTTGAAACAGTGTTGAGACTGTGAAAGATGGGGAACTTTTAAAGCTAAGCTAAGTGCATTTTGTGTTAATAATTAGATACATGCCAGTGGTAGCTATGGAATTGAATTTGGTGGTGTGAATGAGAAAGGCCCTCATATGCTCATATATTTGAATGCTGGGTTAATTCACATTTGAACAGTTTGAGAAGGCTTAGGAGTTGTAGCATTTCTACCTTCTCCCATAGTCCCCATGCTCCCAATTTACTCAGGAGGTCTTGTCTTTTTCTACTTCCTATATAGATTAGATCTTTGTATGTATCTCTTAGGATAGTCTTTGAGGTCTACGTTTTCTGGGATTGTGAATTATAGGCTTGCTTTGTTTGCTTTATGTGTTAAAACCAATATGAGTGGGGGTGAGTTTCTGG
>NC_022026.1:4626397-4633977 GCF_000317375.1 Microtus ochrogaster | reverse complement strand
AAAAAAAACCAATATGAGTGAGTATATATCATGTTTTTCTTTTTGAGTCTGGGTTATCTCACTCAATATGATATAGTCTAGATCCATCTATTTGCCTGCAAATTTAAAGATGTTATTTTTTTCTGCTCTGTACTCTATTGTATAAATGTATCAAAACTTCTTTATTCATTTAACATGTTTATCTGGTCTTGATTTAATTTTGGTAAGTGATATTTAATCAGAAAATCGTCCATTCCTTTAAGTTTTCCAATTTTGTGAAGGATAGATTTTCAAAGTATAGATTTCCTTCATGTCTGTTGTTATGTTCCCCTTTTTGTTTCTGATTTTGTTAATTTGCATATTCTCTCTCTGTCTTTTGGTTAGATTGAATAAAAGTGTGTATATTTTGTTGACTTTATTAAAGAACCAACTCTTTGTCACATTGATTCTTTGTATTGTTTTCTGATTGGAGACTGAGGAGGACTGAATCTGGTGGGGAGACAATTGGAGGCAGGGGAAAGGAATAGTAGTAGAGGAGAGAGGAGAAACTGTGGTCGCTATGTAAAATAAATGAACAAAGTTCTAGCGTGAATAAGATTTTTTCCCATTTAATCTTACTCAGCACTTACTCCACTTACACCTCTAAATAGTTTTATGACTCTATACATTCAAATACTGTTCTGTAAATATTGACCTATACCTATCAAAGGATAAATGAATAAAACAATCATTATTCAAAGAAAATTTTGAGATTTGAAACCTCCCTAAATAGAAAAGTAAATTTAGGGATGACGATTTAGCTTAGTGGCATAAATTATTTCTGGCAAGTGAAAATCTCTGTGCTCTGTTTATGACATCAGAAACAAAAGTAGTAAGTGTCAAATGTTTCTGATGAAGGAATGAAATCAAATGTCTAAGGAAAAATCAATTATGAAGAATATTTACTATGATAGTTGCTACATAATGGGAAAGTGACACATGTGCTTGGAGTATCTGAGAAAATTTGTGGGATAAGGACACATCATGTCATAAAATTTATATTCTTTCACATAAATGAGTTTTAGAAAAAATACATACAAAACTAATTAGATATCAGAATTTGAGTAAAGGAATAAGGATATTTTTCAGTATCACTTATTTGTGGTACTCTTCATAATCTATTTTGCATGTAGTACATCCTATTTCAAAGGTGTTATCCACTAGTGTTTCCTAAGCTCAATGATATCATTATATTCTTATGAGAAAATGGTAATAAAAGACATATCCTGTCTCAGTTCATTCCCCAAACTACAGTTTTCCAAATTGGATATCCTGGAAATTTCTATTTTTTGTTTTAACCAGATATTCCACATATTAATCAATTTAAAAAATATTAAATATCACCAAGTATATATCCAGAGAACATGAACATTTTAAATAAGACAAATAACACTGTCTAGGAGTCAGTCATTATTTTTTGTATCTTTCTATTCTTTGTTTCTCTGCCTCCTCGACACTAGCAATATGATTACAATGTTTTGCTTAGTTTTTTTTTTTTTTGAGATTTTCAAGATAAGGTTTCTCTATAGATTTGGAGTCTGTCCTGGAACTAGCTCTTGTAGACCAGACTAACCTCAAACTCACAGAAATCCATGTCTCTGCCTCCCGAGTGTTGGGATTAAAGGCGTGTGCAACTACTGCCTGGCCTGGGTTAATTCACAAAGAAATCAAAGTTTTGTTGTTTCCAAAATGATTCTTGAACACATAAATTCTGTAAAAAGATTGAAAATATCATGATGATGGGTAAAAATATCTCTAGATAGGCATATGAAAATTTTGATGTATCATACAGATAAATGCTGAGAGTAATTGTGACATAGATATAGAATATTTCTTAAATATATGTTCAGTATGTTTAACTCATGATTCATCTTCCAAGTTGATTATTAATTCTAAAGTCTTTGTGATAGAAAAATTCCAAATTAAAAGTATGAAGGGACAATGACAGACAAAATCACCACTCTAATTGTCTATAATGTGGGGAGACAAGTTAAATGTCATTCCTTCCCATTTCTGCCTCATATTCTTTCTGCTTACTGTTACATAGTATTTTCAAAGGTTTATTGCTGTTGTTGTTGTTAATATAGTTTGTCCTTCTTTAAAACTATGTGCTCATTCTCTTATTCTTAGCATTTGATCAGGAATGCATCTCTTCTTGCACTGCTGTCCTTTGCAAAATGATGCTTCTCCCATCAAGGCTTAGGGCATTTTAGCTCTATGAGTATAAACTTCATAATAAACGTAAATTTAGTGATAGCATGACCATTTAATACGACTGAATATGAGGTTTTACTCTAGGGTTTATGATAATCTCAGCTATGAGCTTTTGCAAGATTATTTACAGTACCAGGCAGGAAGTTCCTTCGAACCCAATCAGAAAGTGGTATTTACTGAAAAACAGTTGCATCACAATTGCAATAGTAAGCACATCTTTCTAAGTAGACCCGTATTACATCATACAAGATCCAGAACTGGATAAGCCCATTGATGTCTTTTCTAGCCCAGTAACCTGCATAGCACCTACTCAAACTTTGAAAGTTAGGTAATAGTCATGTTACTTCCAGCTTGGTCTGAGACTATTTTTGCATTGTCCTAGAGCTAGTTTATTTGATATCACTAGCAATAGGGATTTATTTTGTGATCATGGTGGATAACCAGAGACAAACCCAATAACTTGTGTGATTTTGGAGGATTCTGCAACCTTATACTGTGACTTTTTACTTAATAATCCATGGCTCTTATGAGCAACATTGTTTATCCATGCAATATAATTTGATTTGGACTCTAGTATTTAAAGTATTTTATTTAATTTTGATATTTGTTTATCAACTAGTGGGTTTTAATTTTTTATTTATGTTTTTTCCATTTTACATACCAACAAAAGTTCCCCCTTTCTTCCCTTCTCCTGACCCCTACATAACCTCTTTCCCACCTACATCGACTCTTCAAAGGAGGTATAGCCACTTCCCTTGTGGAATCAACAAAGTCTGGCACACCAAGTTGAGGAAGGACCAAGTCCCTTGCCCTTGTATCAAGGCTGAGCAAGGTATCCCACCATAAGGAATAGGCTCCAAAAATCCAGTTTGTGCATCCAGGATAAGTCCTAGTCCTACTTCCATGGTTCTCCTGCAGCTGACCAAGCCACATCACTGCCATCCACATTTGGATGGCCCATTTTAGTCTCATGCAGGTTCCCCAGCTGTCAGTCCTTAGTCTGTGAGTGCCCACTAGTTGGGACCAACTGTTTCTGTGGTTTTCCCCATTGATCTTGACCTCTTTTGCTCATATGATCTCTCCTTCCTCTCTTCAACTTCAGGAGCTCAGCCCAATGCTTGGTTATGGATCATTGTATCTCCTTCTATCCACTACTGGATGTAGGTTCTATGATGATAATCAGGGTAGTCACTAATATCATTATAGGGGAAGGCCAGTTCAGGTACCCTCTTCAATATTGCTAAAAGTTTTAGCTGGGGTCATCGTTCTGTGTTTCTGGGAGTTTTCCTAGCACCAGGTTTACCTTAACTCTTTAATGACTTTCTCTATCAGGATATCTCTTTCACTTCTCTCCCCTTCCATACCTCCCCAACTTGGCCTTCTAGATCCCTCATGTTCCCATCCCCCATCCCTGCATTCTACCCCCTTCCTAGTTTACCTAGGATATCTTAACTATTTCCCCTTCCGGGGGTTCTCCATGTGTGTTCTTCTTAGGTTTCTCCTTGTTATCTTGCTTCTCTGGGGTTGTGGATTGTAGTATGGTTATCATTTTTTTTTAATGTCTAATGTCCATGTCTAATGTCAAACATACCATGTTTGTTTACATAGATCTGACTTACCTCACTCAGGATGGTTTTTCTAGTTTCATCCATTTGAAGGTGTCATTGGATATTTTTTACTGAGGAGCAATAGAGAATTGTGTAAATGTACTACATTTTCTTTATCTATCTTTTTTTGGTTGAGGGAAATCCACATTTTTCCAGGTTATGTCTATTATGAATAGAGCTGCTAAAAACATAGTTGAACAGGTGTCCTTGTGGTATAAGTATGCATCCTTTGGGTATATGCCCAAGAGTCATATTGCTGGTTCTTCCCAAATTTAGGAGAAGCCACCATATTGATTTCAAAAATGGCTGTACAAGTTTGTACTCTCACCAACAATGGAGGATTGCTCCCCTTACTCTACATCCTCTCCAGCATAATTTGTCATTTGGTGTTTTTGTTCTTAGTCATTCTGATTGGATAACATGGTTATCTGAAAGTTATTTTCATTTGTATTTCCTTGATGGCTAAGAATAATGAGCAATGGTGATATGTAAGATATTCATCAGTGTGGCTATGGGAAGAGGCCAGTTCAGGCATCCTCTCCTCTGCTCCCCAAGGACCTAGCTGGGGAAATCCCATTTAACACCTGGGAACTCCTCTAGAGCCAACCCTAAAATGGCTCCCTTAGTTAAGATATCTTCTTCCCTGCTCCCATATCCACCCTTCCTCCATCTCAACCATCCCATTCCCCCAAGTTCTCACCAATCCTCCCCTTCTCCCGTCTCTCTCCCCTTCTCACAAACTCACCCTCATCCCCGTGTTCCCAACTTGTGCTGGGTGACCTTGTCTGCTTCCAATACCCAGGAGGATAAATATAATTTTTTCTTTGGGTTCACTTTCTTATTTAGCTTCTCTATGATCATGAACTATAGGCTCAATGTCCTTTGTTTAAGGCTAGGCTCTACTTATGAGTGAGTACATATCATTGTGTAAATTTATCACATTCTCTTAATATATTCTTCTGTTGAGAAACATCTAGGCTATTTCCAGTTTCTGGCTATTATGAATTGACCAGCAATGAACGTGATTGAACAAGTATACTTGTTGCAGTAGAATGAAGTGCTCTTTGGGTATATACCCAGGAGAGGTATAGCTCGGGTATTAAGGTAGATTGATTCTCAACTTTCTGAGGAACTGCTACACTGATTTCCATAGTGGCTGTGCAAGTTTGCACTCCCACAAGGAATAGAGAAGTGTTCCCTTATTCCAGATCCTCACAGCACAAGCTGTCACTTGTGATATTGATCTTAGCCATTCTGAAGACAACACCCACACAACTCATTGAATATGGAGAGGGCAAGCTGGTGCCTACACAGAACCTTCATTACTATGTTCTACTTTCTTTGGTATGGGAATTACTATTCAGGCTACCAAAAGATAAACATAAACTCCCACCTAGTATCAAAACCTTTGATATACAATCTGTTCTGCCTGAAAAATATGATAGGGTAATGTTGGAACAAAACTTGCAGATAAAACCAATCAATATCTGAAATGACTTAAGACCCATTCCATAAGATAGATAGAAGACATACCTAATACAGCTTAGATGACCAAGAATTAGAAAGCAAACAGCCCAGAGACTTAGTGTAAACATCAAATCTGTTCTAAAAAATGTAAAAAAAAAAACCATGACTCCTAATGATATACTGTTATACCTGTGCCTTACTCAGACAGAATCAAGAAATTTCTTCTTGTAGCAGATGGGAATACATACAGAAACAAAGAGCTGGACATTCAGATGAGAGAGATAGAGATAGATAGAGATAGAGATAGATAGATGATAGATAGATAGATAGATAGATAGATAGATAGATAGATAGATAGATAGATAGATAGATAGACCTTGAAATACACAGGAGTAAATAAGATATATCCATAAAATCTGCCCAGTCAGTGGTCAGGGAAACCTACTGAAAAGGAAGGAGAAAGAGTATAAGAACTGATCAAGGCTCATATGAACTCACAGAGACTAAAGTAACACACAGAGGGCTGACACATGTCTGCAACATGTCCTCTGCATTTTATATTATATATACACACATGTAGATAGGTATACATATACATAATAGCATTCAGTTTAGTATTTTTATGGGACTACTGAATGTGTGTAAATGAGTTGGTCTAGGATTCATGTACTTTTTCTTAGGTTCTTTCTCTCTGTTGGTTTGGCTTACCAAAATCAGATGTGATGGTTCTGTTTAATTTTATATGTTACTTGTAATATTTGGTTGGTATCACTTAGAAGCCTGTTCTTTTCTAAGAAGGGAAAGAAAGGCAGTGAATCTGGATAGGAGAGAAAGTAAGGAAGAAGTGAGAGCATTAGAGAGAAGGGAAACTGTCATCATGATACATTATATGAGAGAAGAATTTATTTTTAGTGAAAGTAAAAAATAAAATAAACAAATAAAAATGAGTTATGGAAGGGAACAAAAAGTTCTCAAAAGAAAAATTGTACATGGTTAGGAAACAATTTAAAAAGAGCTCAATAGCCTTTTATTCATCAGGAAAATGCAAATTAAAACTACCTTAAGATATCTCACTCCAGTCAGAATGACCATATTTGACAATACAAATAAGATAAATGCTGACATTGGGAGAAGGGAACTCATATATAAATTGTTTTTCTGGAATGTAAGCAGGAAAATTCACTTTGAGAATCAGTCAGTAAGTTTCTCAAAAACCTTAATTAGAGGTGCCATATGATTTATGTATCTTATACCTGGGCATATACACAATGGAATTTACATCCTCCTACCGAATCACTTTTACATCTATGTTCAGTGTTGTTTTATTCACAATAACTAGAAAATCAAATCAGTCTATATATCCATCAAAAGATGCACAGAGAAGAAAAAGGTAGCATACATATATAATAGACTATTATTCAGTTATAAAAGAAAATTAAATCCTCAGCACCAGGAGAGCCATCAGTGGGGTGAGTTTCTGACCCGCGGCAGCAGCTCGGGACCCTGGAACTCAGACATTCCTCATCCCCCCCATACTTCCTGGCCTTCCTGCAGTGCTTGTACCCCACCCCGGCATAATGCCTCTCTCTTCCTATCCCACCCAGCTTGCATCCAGGACCCTCCCCCCTTCTGCCTCTCTTCCCTCTTTGGGCACATAACTTCTCCCAGCCCAGCCTGTCTGTGGGCAGGTGGGAGGTCCTTTGTTTCAATAGCCTGACTGCAGCAAGCAAAGGAGGTGCTTTGTTTACAAGCTACCCAACAAGCAGGGAGATCTGATGTAGGCACCAGGAGAGCCATCATTGGGAGCTAGCCAAACAGCAAGGAGATCTGATCTTGGCACCAGGAAAGACATCACTGGAGCACCAGGAGAGCCATCACTGGGGACTGCCATCACTGGAAAGATACATCAGTAGGCAAGGAGACCTGAATCCTCTAAAAGAAGATCCATAGAGGAGCATTCAGAGGAAGAGATGGGCAGGCGCCAATGCAGGAATTCACCCAACAATTTCAAAAACAACATGAAACCACCAGAACCCAGCCACCTCAAAACATGTGGACATGAACACTTTAATCAAGGTGAAGTAGAAAAAATTGACTTCATGGAAGTGATTGACGCCCTTAAACAGTGTGTAAATAATGCCCTTAAAGAAATGGATGAGAAGTACAATAGAAAGTTTGAAGAATTGAATAAACCAGTGAATGATACCCTTGGAAACCAAGGAAAAACAATCAAACAGATAATGGAAACAGTTCAAGACTTGAAAACTGAAATGG
>NC_022026.1:4619073-4623276 GCF_000317375.1 Microtus ochrogaster | reverse complement strand
CCAGTTTGGATGTTCACCTTCCTAGACCTGGATGGAGGGGGGAGGACCTTGGATTTTCCAAGGGGCAGGGAACCCTGACTGCTCTTCGGACTGGAGAGGGAGGAGGAGAAAAGTGTGGGGAGGGGGAGAGGGGCGGGAGGAGGGGGAGGGAAATGGGAGGCTGGAAGGAGGCGGAAATTTTTTTTCCTTTCAATTAAAAAAAGAAAGAAAGTTAAATCATGACATTTTCAGGTAAACAATGGAAGTAGAAAAAACTGCTGAGTGAAATAACTCATGCCCAGAAAGATAAACACCTTATGTTCCCTTTCATATTTAGATCTTTGCTTTAAATCTTTTGTTTTGCATATAAAAATCTTTAAAAAATAACTCTGTGAAGAGTTCTTAGATCCAGACAAAAGAGAAAGTGTAAAGGTAGCTAAATAAACGAGAAACAATAAAATATATGAGAGGGACTAGAAATAGCTCTGAATTTCTTGAATAAAGGTAGAGGAATGGATAAAAATGAGATTGCCGGTGCTATTAGGAAATCCTAGTGAAATAAAGAGTTTAGACATTATTCCATAAAGAGCAATGGATATTTTAAGCATAGCACTTACATAAAATTTTGAAAATAGGTTAATCTAGACATTTTTTTGTAAAATAATTTCAAAGGTTAATATATGAAGTTGGTAGAATAACCATGAAGTCATGGTACTAAGAAATTATGACAGTTGCTTTTGGGAAATTGTAGACTAAATATAAAATCAATGAAAGGCCAAAAATGACAAATGACATAGTGCCCAAGTAGACAGAGGGGAAAGGAAGGACAGAGGAATTTCATTTGCTTTAAAATTTCTAGTTTGGATAACTGAACAGATGATGACACGGGATAGTAAATGACCCCAAGAAGAGAGGAAGATGTTATAAGTTCAGTTTTATTCATTAAGGTTTTGTGAGGCATTTAGAAAATTCGTTATATAATACAAATCTTAAACATGCATAAGAGACCGAGTTTTGAGACACAGTATATGAGTAAGCATTGCAGGAGCAATATTAGGAAGCTTTAATGTAATTTTGACCACCTGATAAAAGATATAAAATAAAGAGTGGAAAATGTAAAATCCAGGGAGCATCAATATCTATTTAACTAAAGCAAGAAAAGTAGCTCATACCAAAATAAAAAATAATAGTCAAAATATTAAATGCTCATAAAGTAAAGAGTAGAGAATTTCAGGCAATGGAGTGTTATTTTCAATACCAAATACAGTGTAGATGTTCAGTATTAAAATGTTGACAATTATTCTTTAAACTTATACTTTGGCAGATTTGTGTGAATGCAGCAGATTAATTCGGCTAGACTACTGGATAAAGTATGTAGAGTTCAGTAAATTAAACATTGAGTAGCAATTCAAGAGGTAATAAGGCATGAATAAAGAATGACGAGCATTGGAATTTCTAAGTTTCATACTTTTATACTAGTTGAAAAGCTAAGACAATTTAGATAATTTTTTCAATTGCACATATTTAATATTTATTAATTGAAGATTTCTTATGGGTATTACTAATTTATATAATGGATACACAGAATATTATTTCCATTGTATTAATGGCAACATTTACTCATGTGACCATTTGTACAATGGCCTATCTTGATTAATGGACTAATATTAAATTAATCAATCAATATCAAAACAAATAAATTAAATTAATTAAACGCATCAATAGAGCTCATAATTTTTGTCATTGTAAAGAACAAGTATAAGACCATAGACAGGAAACATGACTGTATCCTAATTTTGTGTCAATTAAAGCATACCTAATGAAGATGACTGTAATATTTCTATCTCATTGATAATGAATATTGAAAAACAACAGAATAAGAAGTAGTAGATTAGAAAATGACTCTTTGCAAAACACAATACACTAGAACTATGAAGAATGATCATTAAAATAGGTGGCTTTAAGGCAGTAGTAGTCTATTAGGTACATTCATTATTGTATATAACATTTACTATATATACATATAAAAAGAAGTTTCTGTCCTGCCCAGCCCCATAGCTCTTCAGTCCCAAATAAACACACAGAGGATTTTATTAATTATAAACTGTTTGTCCTATTGTTTAGGCTTATTTCTAACTAATTCTTACGACTTAAATTAACCTATAATTCTTATCTTTGCTTAGCCATGTGGCTTGGTACCTTTTCTCAATACGGCATTCTCACATTTCTTCCTCTGCATCTGGCTTGCTACTGCATTTCTGTCTTTTCTCTTCCCAGAATACTCCTAGTTTTATTGCCCTGCTTATACCTCCTGCCTTGTTGCTAGCCAATCAGAGTTTTATTAATCCAAAATGAGTGACATATCTTTACTGTGTAGAAGAGCATAATCCCACAGCATATACATAGTGAATCCTTCAAGTAGACTATCATGATAGTTACTTAATGTTATGTCACCAGAAGTATGATGTAGGGAACTTCTGTATACCATTGGTTAATAAAAATGCTGCTTTCAGCCAATGGCTTAACAGAATATGCTGCACAGTGCTTCCCAGAGCTAAGGTGGTGAGGACAGATCCCACCTAGTTGTCTCAGAAGCATGTGAATATGCCTCTGCCATGATGGACTGGGTAGAACCACAAAGCAAAGCTGCCTTAGTTTTAGCCATGCTGCTTAGTGCTTTAAAAAGTGGTCCTGGTAAGAAAAGGATTACAGATACACAATAAAGACAAATTCAGTTCAAAAAATATCTCTAAGTGAATTACAGTGTGTAGGCTTGAAAGAGAGAGGAAAAAGAGTATAGAGAGTTATAAAAAGAAGTAAATGGTTTTAAAAAAATAATCAAAGGTTTTAAAAATACAAAGTAAACTTGTAGAAAAAGTAAAAGAAAAATAAATATATGTCACATAAAAATGGAATACACACAAAAAGTTTGCATTATGTATGTTATTGTGTTTTCTTTAAATTTTTGACTGTGAAGGAGCTAAGTACAGAGAGACATTTCACTGCATGGGCTGCTAAGCTAAATCAACATATATTTTTAAAGGTATCTTGACTTCAAAATGTGAGTCTAAGGATTAGTTGCTTTGGAAAATAGGTTATTTTGTTTACACAGAAAATGAGAACCTGTGTATTACTTCCAGGATAATGTGGTTTGATGGACTAAGAACCCCCAAAAGTTTTCTATGAAACCCTCCCAAATTGCCTCACCCAACAAAAAGCAGGAAGTAGTTTGGAAGGAACTACACCCAAATTCCCTAAATGATTGTTCATAAACGTTTCTTTACATTTAAAGAGGGATATGCTATAGAGATGGATACTTTGCATTGGTATGGATCTTGGTTTATTGATAAAATTTAATATCAATTTTGTTGTATATATACATATATGCAAGTTTCTGCTCTTAATTAAAGTTTTGTGTTTGTGCAGCTCATTTAAAACTGTGATGTACAATTTAAAAATAGATTAATGGTTAGTCATCTGTAATAGTCAAGTTTGTAGTCATGTTAGTTACGTTTTCTAGATGTACAGAGATAAATTTTACAAGGATAGTTATTCTTCAAACCTTTCAAAGACCTACAGAATATGGCATTTAAAATGTTTAAGAACTTAGGACTTTTCATAATAATGAGATACATCTCCTGGGAGCACCAATCTACTTCAAGAAGATAATGGGAATTGAAGATGCTCCTTATGAAATTTGCTAGCTATTCAGGCAAGAAACTGTAATTGCCTTGACTGCTTGATATTATGCTGTATAGAGTGGTCATACAGGACCCATAGAAAAATGACAAGTGAACTTTCCTAAAGGTGAGACAGTTTTTCAGTGTTCCTGCTTCATAAAAGAGCCTGCTAGACATTCTTCAGGTTACAGAAGAAAGAAACTGATGGACTTTGCCATTACAAGGCAGAACAGATCTTTGGGTTTCCTGCTTCATGGAAAAGTCTGCCAGATACTATAGGCATGTAGGCTGAATATTGGATGACCCAATATTACAGAAGAATGTTGGGTGACTGTCCAGGCAGTGAGATGTCTCTGTCAATTTTAGAGTATTGGAAGTTGCTTACAACTGTAGCTTAGGTAATATTATATCCTTCTGAAGTCTTTGATGAAGTTGAAGTATAGATATAGTTATAGTTTTCCTTAGTTATAATAAAAGATAAAGTAGATATAAATATTGTAACTGTAATTCTTGCTTGATACCTGTTTTGTTATATGTAATTTTA
>NC_022026.1:4609635-4618608 GCF_000317375.1 Microtus ochrogaster | reverse complement strand
TAGCAATACACCTAAGTGACTGGACAAGCAGTGAATTAATTAATACAATTTTGTGTAATTATTTTGGGGCTTAGCTGTCAGGAATGAACGAACAGCCTCCACCTACAAAAATATTTTATGTAATGACATTTTTTAATTTTTTTCCTTTTTTTAAAATTTATTTTTCCATTCAAAAAATTTTCACTTCCTCCCCTCCTCCCATTTCCCTACCACTCACCCACTCACCCTCCTCTTTACCCCTCCCTCCTTAAGAGAGGACAGGGAACCCTGCCCTGTGGGAAGTCCACCCCCCCCTCCACATCCAGTTTTAGGAAGCTTTGCATCCGAATAGACAAATAGACTAGCGTCCCAAAAAGCCAGTACATGCAGTAGAAAGAAGTCCCAGTGCCTTTATCAATGGCTTCTCAGTCATCTCCCATTTACAGCCACTTTCAGAGAGTCCGATTTGATCTCATGTTCATTCAGTCCTGGTCCAGCTGGATCTGATGGGTTTCCATTAGAACAGACACACTGTCTCAGTGGGTGAACCAACCCCTTGCAGTCCAGACTTCCTTTTTTATCTTCTCCCTCCTTCTGCTCTTCAACTGGACCTTGGGGGCTCAGTCCATTGCTCTGATGAGGGACTTTGTCTCTATCTCCTCTGTTGCTGGATGAAGACTCTATGATGATATTCAAAATAATCATCTGTGTGATAGTGGGGCAAGGCTAGTTCAAGCACCCTCTACTCTGCTGCCCAAGGACCTAGCTGGGGATATCCCCATGGACACCTGGGATCCCCTCTAGAGCCAAGTCTCTTACCAACCCTAAAATGGTTCCTTTAATGTAGATATCTTCCTCCCTGCTCCTATATCTGTCGTTCCTCCATCTCCACCCTCCCACTCCTCCAAGCACTCTCCAGTCTTTCCCTTTTCCCTTCTCTCTCTCCCTCTCCCCTATCCCCACTCTCACCCCTACCCTCACCCCCATGTTCCCAACTTTTGCCCGGGCATCTTGTAAAAATTTACGCTTTCTTCTGAACAATGTGATGAAATCCCAAACCATTCTGCATCATTCTACTGGGGACATGAATCATCCCTTTGTCTAAAAATATAAATACTGTATATATTACCTGACTAACAGATACTTAGTAGTAGTCCAGTTATCAAGTCATTGACTCAAATGAACTTTATTTTAATTAATAGAGTCCCTGTTTTAGAAAAATGTGGTAAACATTGATTTTAATAAGGGAGTAGTAGGTTTTATTGATTTTCATTCTTTCTGGCAGCTCATTTTTAGTCCTTTTTCTTTCTCTTTATCAATGCTTCAGAAAGATCACATTGGAAGAACTGAATATCGGGAACCTTTGATTATTGTGCAGGAAAAGCCACTGATACTACCTTTTTCATATTTTCTGTCGTTATATAGTAGGAAATTAAGGAACAGAAAAATGAAGCCTAGAATATTATAATAGTATGTGATAAACTTATGTATGCTCAAATGATATTGGGAAAGAGGCTGGTAGAATGAAAGAGAGTGAAAAAGATATAATCAGTAGAGATATAATGTATGGTTTAAGTTTGAGAAGTGGGAAAGCCAGGTATTAAAATTGCAGATGGAGAAATTAGTATTAAATTGGAAAACAGAAGATTCTTTTTTTTCATGAGAGGGACTGATATATGAACTACACAAGAGTTGACCAAAGAATGACTCCATCCTTCCACTTGAAAATAGAAAAGCTTTTATTCTTAGTTTTTAATTGCCCACAGAAGGTTTCAGAAACTTCAGATACCCAATGTTCTTCACTTTAGATGCAAATGTTGCATAAGAGAATTTTAATTTTGAGAGGAGAAGCTCTGAAATTTCCTCTTCCCTTTCATGGAATATGGACGTGCACCTTGGTTGTAGCTTTCTGTCTTTAGTCTTCCTAGACTACCTCCTCCTTGCTTTCTCTTCTTTACCTATTCAGTATGGGAAATGGTGTTCATCAGCAGTCCTTTTAAAAATCTTGAACCCTTTTTGGGATTTTTAGTGTCCCCAAACTTCTTCTCAGTTCTTCTTATGTAATAATCTGGTTCCCACTACTCCCACATTTTCTAGTCTTGATGCCACCTTTGCAAACCCAGTTCTCTGTTTCATATCTCTGACAATGCATCCCTGAACCTTCTCTCCTATACCAATTTTGGTTTAACGAAACAAAAACAATACACATTAAAAAAAAGAAAGGGGAAAGCCCATATTGTATCATTGTCATGATATAAGAAGACTTGAAATTGTTACCTAACTATGCCTATAGCCCAGTTCCTCTAGCTCTTTCCTCATCTGTTGCCCAGTATAGAAATTCTATCTTGCTTATCAGCAACAGATATGTTACTGAAGACCTCGTTTTATTCACTAGCTTATGGTCTTCTAGAAGACCTTCTTTCATGCGTCCTTTTCTGCGTTCACTACAGTACTCACAGTATCTGCCTTCCCTGCGCTTCTTTTAGGTAGTTTAAGTATGAATGACATTTCCCAGCATGCCATGTGGCATGACATAGTTGTTTACCCTTTGTGAGGCATCCTGTGGAATGTTCCTTAACTACCCGGCAGTAGGCAGTCACAGCTGAGTACAGAGGACTTTGTGAGAGTATCAGCTTCTCTGTTTTCTGGAGAAGTAAGGAGAGGAGGGAGGTAAATGAGGAAACAAAGATTCGACATGGCCTGAAGTAGGACTGAATCTGGAGGGGAGGGGGCAGCAGTTAAGCCACATGTATGGCAACTGTGACAGTAACCATAGTGGAGGTACATGAGAGTATTAATTGGCTAAACTGCAAAAGTCATGGCAGTTGAATTTGGAGACCACAACAGTGGCTTCCACCATACTGAAGTAATCAGATTCATTAACAATGAAGTCCTTATGAATGGAGGGAGTCCAGAATTCTATATGACCTTTCGATCTCGGTCTTGGAATGAGATAGAAGACCACCTTCATACCATCCTTGTTGACCCGAAAGTGCCACGTTCCCTAAAGAGGGCTTGTACCTGGAGTGCTTTGGCATTGAGTGTGAGAGTAGGTGCTAGGCAACGTGAGCAGCAGGCACGTAGAGTTGGGAGGCTACAGGAACAGGTGGGAGAGCGTGAAACAGCTTCCTGGACTCTGGCCTCTGAACTACAGAGGTTGCGAGAGGAGAGGGACCAGGCAGCAGCTCAACTTGTTTCTACACAGACTGCGTTACAAGAGGCAATGGATGAGCGTGAAATACTGCGTGGAAGGCTGCTCCAAGCAGAGAGGTCTGCCTTGCCTTACGTGCCTGAACCGAAAACGCAACAGGGTAGTGCATCAGTGTGGTCCCTTGAGGAAGAGTGGCGATCTAGAGAGGCTCAAACCATGCCCAGTTTGGAGGCCCAGATGCCTGTCCCACCAGTCTCGTCTTATTTGCCAGGACTTCCTGGTCCTTGGGTACAATCAGTGCAACCATTTCTTCAAATGCCTGTGCCGCATCCACTACCACTCAATACTAGAATTCCCTTGCCATTCCCATATTCAACACCTGTGCCATGCCCATTAGTGATGGAATCAGGAGCAACAACAGCAGCCATGGCTACAGTTGTACCTCAGATAGCTCCTGCAGCAATCTACCCACCTGGCATGTGGGTTTCAATGGGGTCACGGGAAGCAACAGCTTCTGCTTGTGGCCAAACTTTCCATAGGCATAGCGAATATCCTGAAAACCTCCAGGATGTAAGTCATCTGGGAAACAGTGTAAGCCACTGTGAAGAAGGTTCAAAGAAACCCCAAGGAACACCATCCCATGGGGACAGCAGCAACAACAACCACAAGGAAAGTCATGTCACATCCCAGATGAAGGTTGCCACTGAAAAGAAAAATCCAGTGAAGGACCAGGTAACCACTGCACTCGAGGTCAACAGTAATCACAGCATAAAGGAAGAACAAGTAATGCTTCAGGGGATGACTTCCCAGAAAAATGAAACTAGCTGCACCAAGAAGAACTATCCAGGGAATCCCAAGAAGGTGGTTGGCCTAAAAGATAGCGTCAGCCATAGCACTAAAGAAGATTCAGTAACTCTTCAGGAAACAGTTACTCAGGTGAACAAAACAAGCCCAACCCTGAAAAAATATCCAGGAATTCTTCTAAAGAGGCCAGACCTGAGAAGCTGTGTTAGCAGTGAACAGAAAGAGGACCCAAAGACATCCCAGGGCAAAGCTGCCCTGGGAGAAGATAACACAAACACATTTCAGCAGATGACAACCCTGACTACTGATGCAAGCCCTAGTTTGGAGAAAGATGAGGGGACTGGCAAGAGCCAGGGCCAGAAAGAAGAGCCAAATAGTTTCCAAGCCAGCCCCCTAAGAAAAAGTAAAAGTTATTCTATGAATAAATGCCCCTCCAAACAACTGCCTCCAAAGCAAAATATCAAGCAACCTCAAGAGGTAAAACCCTTCGAATACATGCAACCTCAAGGGGTAAGAGTCTTTGAATCCATTCAACCTCAAAGGGTACAGGCCTTTGAATCCATGCAACCTCAAAGAGTAATGGCCTTTGATTCCACGCAACCTCAAGGGGTAACGGCCTTTGAATTCAAGCAAGCTCAAGGGGAAAAATCCTTTGAAACCAAACAACAGGAGAAACCCCTCTCATATACTCCAGCGAATTGGGTCTGCTCATTATGTAAAGCTGTGAATCGCTCGTGGTGCAAAGGCTGCTTTAAATGTGCAAAAGGGTGTGCTCAACTTGAGAGGAAAGATTTTCACCCAAAACCACCGTATTGATTTCAGGAAGGTAAGTAATGGAAACACTCCAAAGAGAAAACCAATTTCTTAACATTCACTCCCACTTCTGATCCAACTACACCTTCCAGAAAAGTTAAATGTAAAAATGTATAGAGTAAAATGTAAAGTCCATTTTCCTATTTTCCAAATTAACTACTTTTCCTCATTATGGGAAGGCACACATGCATACAAATATGGCAATGTTTATATTTTTATTATATTAACTTACTTGAGATAAAAAGAACTATTTTGAAGTGTCACATCCACCTTTTAAATTGTGATTTTTTTTTTATTTTTCACTATTTTGCAGATGGTGGAGTTGGTACAGCTGTTCCTGATTATATGACATCCCTAAGCAGCTCAACTCATGAAGCTTTTTTAAACTATTCTTTTCTCTTATTAATTTTCTTTTCTTAAAAAAGCATACATTTGACTGGAGGCAGCCATATGATAGCACAATTAAAAACACTGTTAAATTTGTAATACCTCTTTTCCTTGAAAACGAAGACATCTTAAACAATTGCTGTGTTTATGCTTGCTTCTTTTTGCATTCTACATTTAATGGGAAGGTCCTGTTTATTTTGTCTCAGGACTACTAAAGTTTTTGTTGCTCAAGAAGGTGAACATATTCCTTTAGAATGTTCCCTAAGAGAAAAAAACAAACAATAAAACACCTTATTATAATGGAATGAGACTCACATTGGCTTAAGTCAAGAAGCATGATCAATCGAGAAAGAGGAAATTCTTTGGTGGTTATTATGATGGGAGATGGGGAATGAAATATTTTTTGATCATAAAGAATGAACTTGTTGAGAGAGGCAGAGATGTAGTACTAATAACAAATTTGATAAGTTTCATGCAATTCATGAAACACTTGCCAGTGTTTAGTGTTTGCTAGGAAATGAACCTTTATGGTATTTTCTGGTCAGTACATCATGATTGTTTGTGGTGAGCTTGCTTAGATGACAGGTGAGAGAACTGTTTAGAAAAAAAAAGACTGGCATGCATTTTTTGCTTATAAAAAAAAAAGCCCAGGTCCATATTTGCAGTCATTTCTAGGGTCAAAATTCAAAAGTCTTTAATGAATGGACTTACCTCGGTTCTTTTTCTTGGCCCCAAGTGGGACATATAATCAGAAACAACATCATAAAAGTGTCCTCACAAAAATACAGGTAATGCTTTTTGGACTTCTGTCCATTTCTTCTCTCTCCAGTCACATGTTGCCGGGGGAGGCTGCAGCTTAGCCTTGAAATAACCACACAAAACTGTATTAATTAAATTACTGCTTGGCCCTTTAGCTCTATCTTCCTATTGGCTAACTCTTACATCTTTTTTTAACCCATTTCTATTAATCTGTGTATCGCCATGTGACAGTGGCTTACTGGCTATGTCTTGGCAGCATGTCTTTCTCTAGTGGCAGATTCATGGAATCTCGCTCTGATTATTCCTTTCTTCCTCCCAGCATTCAGATCTGTCTTACCCCTGCCTACCAAAATTCTGCCCTATCAACAGTCCAAGGCAGTTTCTTTATTCATTAACCAAGACAGAAGGACCTCTCACATCAGTCACAGATATTTTCCTGGCTACTCACTTGCCTGCCGGCATGGGTTGACCTGAAAAAAAGTACTTAGATATATAGTCTGCCCTTAATTCTACAACTGCCCCTATGTTAAATCTCTCTCCAGTTAACAGTGGATGGAAAGCATCATAGGAACATCATGCTGCTTTACATGGATGGCGCCTCTCTGGTCGGGGTTAATTGAATGAAAAATAGAACTAGTGTATGGAGAACCATTCTTCTTGGATCCCATCAACAGATTATTTTCTCCCAAAAGATAAAGGCTTCCAGGAAAGTAAAAGTCAGAATATAGCTAGCAATGGGAGTTTATCTCTTGCTAAGTCCAAACCGATGGTATCCTTAAGTTCCCTGAAGGATTCCATCAAGTTTTGCTGTAGAAGATCCTTCACCCAGCAGCCTTTCAGTTAACCAGCCCACTTGAGGATGGTCTCTTATACTATAACTGCCATGTAAAGTGTTCATTCCTCTTCTCTCTTCAGGCTGCAAGATTTGTGCAGAGGACTGTGCACTGTCAGTCTACCCCTGCATAAATAACCCTTTATTTTACTCAGTTCTGAGCTAGTGTGGGATTTCTTTTTAGTGTCCTCCTTCAATGTTTACTAAGATCTAGTGTCAAGGTGTTCTCTGATGCTAATTACTAGTAAATAGCATGCATGTTTGCCTAGGTTCAATCTTATTCACTATAAGATAGTCCTTTTAGAAAATATAAGAATCAAATGGGTTGTGGTGCTTGAGTACAATCAACAACTATTTTCTCTGATATTTCTCACTGTCCAAATCATAGTAATTTGGAGGTGGGAAACTGCTGTTTCTGAGAAAGAGGAAGAAAGGAGTGACTGATAATACTGGACTTCCTGAAACCCTTGATGTCATTCCTGCATATGTCAAATAGACATTCTTCTCTTAGACTTGCCTTTTCCTAGGTTTCTGGCATGGAGTAATGGGTAAGTTAGGTATCATGACTCATAATTTATCTTTTTCAATATTCTTTTAAGCTATTATACTTCTATAATTATTCCTTCAACAGGTTCAAAATTATAGAAAGCCAAATGTAGGCTGGTAGCATAGATCTCACTCCACACAAAGGAAATTTTTATTTACATTCTTCCAATAAGTATGAGATGAGAAACAATGAAAATGATTCTGTCAGTTTAAAATTTTCAATTTTCTCGAAGATATGTTTAGCATCTGAGGTATGATAAAGAGGAAAAGGAGGTGTTCTAATGGGAAACAATCACTAATTTTTGAAGCAGCGGTATAGACATTGTCATATATTGCCCACGCTACTTAATGTCCCCTGCATTTTCAAATATAAACACATGCCCATACTTTTATTGTCTTTAAAATGATGATTTCAAATGTTTAAATGGAGTTTAAAGGGTAGAAATGGTGGAAGAGGAAGATGAAAAAGAATTAGATTGTGGAATGATCATTTCCATAAGGAACAAATTGAAACCCCAGCTAAGACTCATAGCAATGTTGGAGAGGGTGTCTGATCTGGCCTTCCACTATAATCAGATTAGTGAGTACCCTAATTGTCACCATAGAGCCTACATCCAGTAATTGAAGGAAGCAGATGCAGTTACCCAAGCCAAGCACTGGGATTGACTCCTGGAGTTCAGTTGAAGAGAAGGAAGAGGTATCACATGAGCAAGGGAGGTGAAGATCATGATGGGGAAACTGCAAAGACAGCTAATCTAAGCTAGAGGGAGCTCACGTACTCTGGTCTGACAGTTGAGGAGCCTTCATAGGATTGAACTAGACCCTCTGAATGTGGGTGACATTATATGGCTTGATCTGTTGCAGAAGTCCCTGACTGTGGGAACAGAATTTATCCCAGATCCAAGAACTGGCTTTTTGGAGTTCATTCCCTATTGTGAGATGCCTTGCTCAGCCTTGATACAGTGGAGAAGGGCTTGGTCATGTGTCAACTTGGTATGCCAGACTTTCTTGATTCCCCAAAGAGGCCTTATGCCCTCTGAGGAGTGGAAGGGGCTGGGAAGGGGAGAAGAGTGGGAGAGCAGGAGAAGGGGAGGTAGGGAAACTGAGGTTGGTAAGTAAAATAAAAAATTAAAATAAAAAGGAACTGTTGTTATAAAGGCATTTAAAAAGATGACAGGGATGAAGAGGAATATTAGTATTTCTTTGAGCAAGATTGTAAGGGTGAAGAGGCCAGACACAAGTGGGAATGCTTTGGTAGCTTCACAATGAAGGACATAAAATTCTCTGCTGTGTAAAAGTGGAGAAAAATGAGCAACATTTGTCCCCATTCTACCCCCTTACTCATTTCTTCACTGTTTCATGTCACATACATGCCTTCTATTGCAGTCTAGGCAGGAGTGACATCACTTTAAAGCTGTCATTTAAATTTTGACCATTAACATTTATCTCATTGCTGTGATTTAAATGTTGACAAGATCAACATAAGGAGGCTACATTTCTAGTACATACAATTGGAAAGGCATGGTGGTACAACCAACAAATGACTCATAATAGCACACTTATACTCAGGAAGCAGAAAACAGTAGATAGCTTGCTTTCTCCCTTTTTCTGTTTTCATTTTACAGTCTGGGACTATGCCTCATGAAACGGTTCTCTCTCTCTCTCTCTCTCTCTCTCTCTCTCTCTCTCTCTCTCTCTCTCT
>NC_022026.1:4588365-4609535 GCF_000317375.1 Microtus ochrogaster | reverse complement strand
TCTCTCTCTCTCTCTCTCTCTCTCTCTCTCTGTGTGTGTGTGTGTGTGTGTGTGTGTGTGTGTGTGTGTGTGTGTGTTGGGAAAGAATACCTGCAAACACCATGGCTGGCAATGAAATAATCCTCATGAGGCAAAAAGGAAATAAAGTTCAACATGACTTTATTAACTGGTATTGGTTCCAATTTCTTCCCTGAACAGTTTATTTTTAACATATTTAAACATAGTACAATGTCTCAAAAAAGTTTCCTGTGACAATTTATCACAATGAAGCTTAAGGCATAACTATGTCAAAACTCCTTTGCAATGCACATGTCTTTTGCAAAGTACCTGTTACTTCTTTCATAAGAATAGGTTCTACTGGCTGGGAAACAGTGCTCAGGAGTCTGAGAAGTATCTGGGACCTCTGAGGGGTTCAGGTGATACCTGGCCCTACAGATAGCAAAGATCACAAAATTATTAATTATATCCATTCCCATCTTTCCAGGCAGAAACATGTATACATGTCTGTTATTGAAGAGAAAAGAATGTATATTTATTATTCCTGTTTCCCCCAGTGCCATATGTAATCACAAGGACCTCATAACCTCTATATGCTACTATTCACATTAGTGATGTTCTCACTTTTATTTATTTTTTTTCAGTGTGGGCCACAACTTAGAAAATGACACTGCCCACATTGGGCTTTTATTCTCACATTAATTAACCTAAACATAATAACCCTACACCAGTCATGACCAAAGGCCCACCTCCTGGGTGATTCTATATATTATCACATTAGGTACCGAGATTAATCATCACAATGATGCCTCCCATCAACTTGACACAAAAATATAATGATTTTTAAGACATAACATTGCAACATCCCTTGTTCCAAGTCTCATTGTCATATCACAATGCAAAACTATTCACTCCATCTTCAAAAGTACCCATTATTTTTAACACTTTCAGCACTGTTAAAAGTGTATGTAGAGAGCAGCTTTTGATACTTAGGCGATCTCCCAACTGTGAACTACTATAACTTTAAAAAACTAGTTATATAGATCCAATATACAATGGCACAAATAACTTTACTAGTCCACGGAAGAAGAATCAAGCTAGAACAAGAAAATAGTAAACCAAATCAAGACCAAACCACCAAAAGAGCATTCTCTCCACCATGCTAGGGTTTTAAAAGAAAGGATTGTGGCTTGTTTTTATGTCAATTTGACACAATCCAGCGTGATCTGAGAGAAGGGAACCTCAACTGAGACAATAACTCCATAAAATTTTTATCTAGGCAAGACTATAGGTCCTTTACTTAATTAGTGATTAATGTTGGTAGTCCTGGGTTCTGATCATGGGCTACTGGTCTTAAGTTCTATAAGAAATCAGGCAGACCAAGCCACTAAGAGCAAGTCAATAAGAAGCAGTTCTCCATGGCTTCTGCACCAGCTCCTGCCTCTACATTTCTATACTATATGAATTCTTATCACAATTTCCTTCAGTGATGGCGTTTTGCATGAAAATGGCTCCTATAGGCTCACAGGAAATGACATTATTTGAAAATATTAGGAAATATGGCCTTGTTAAAATAGGTATAGCCTTGTTGGAGGAAATGTGTCACTGTGAGCAGGTTATGAGGCTCTAGTAGAAGTTGTGCTCACAAAAACAAAGAACAGTGGAAGTAATTTAAAAATATGTGCAGTTTTTTGATAAATCCATGCTTTAAATGAAGTCTGATTCTCAACTGTAGTAGTTTTGTCTTCTGATGAGGACTGTTTTCTTTGGTTTCATATATTTGAGAACAAAGGTGACATGATGCAAATTCTGATGTCAAATCAATTTTGTTGTTTGTTTTAAATGTAGCGTAATTCCACTTCAGAAAAATTAGGAAGGGGAGAAGCTAAGTAGTGCCTCAACTTGATCTACCAGGCTTTGCTGACGCTTATGTGAGGCCTTGCCCTTTCTGAGAATTGGATGGGGGTAGAAGGGAACTGGAGAAGAGTGGGGATAAACTGATTGATATGTAAAATAAAAATTTGGAAACATACTAAAAGATAAATAAACTTCAAGAAAATTCCATGAAATCTTATTATTTGTATGGCCATTTAGTTTCATATATATGAATGCACAAAACTATGACATTATTTTACCATTTTGGTATAAATCATTTCTTAAATACTGTGCATATACCTATAGAAGCACAGATGATACATATGACTTTAATAGCCCACTTTAATAATTTTATTAGTATATTGATTATTCAAAAATAATGAATTTTGTTATGACCTTACTCTTCTATATACAATGTACACTGATTATATTCACTCTCTCATTTATTTGTTTTATGTTCTCATTGGTCTCCTTATACTCTCATGTTTTTCTCTGCTTTAAAAATGTACATTTATTCTATGAGATAAGCCAAGCAATATTTGTCTTTTGGGGTCTTGGGGCTTTTCCAAGTACCCTTACATGGAATGTTACATTTTTTGCAAGCTCAATTATTAAGTACACAGTTCAGTATACTTAAATATCAATATAACATACAGTGAAAATCTAGAACTCTGTCATATGACACTATTGAAGTTGTATATATGGATATATTATTAATTTACATATTGAAATAATATGTTAAATTCTTCATTATTATTTAAGAACATAATGTTTTGAGAGCAGTCATCTTAATTGTGTTTCACTACCCTAGTGACTAATATGGCCCAAGTGTGGGTTTTGACTGTGTGCCTCATGGGGTACACCTTTTACCTTATTCATGGCCCAGATGAAACTTTAGTCTAACCTGAGGAAGTTCTTTACATGAGAAACTTGTTTACATTGGCAGGTGCCTTGTGGTTTCTCTGACCTGTGCATTGTTTATACCAATTTGATGATGAGTCCCATGCTGGAAACAGAAACTGGACTTTATTTTCTTCTCCATCAAGGGTTGAGAAAATTTCCTACTGCAGAAGCATTTAGTTATTCAAGTCACAGTGGCTGCTTGCAATTATCAGATTCTGCTTTCTTTTGCCTTTATCGTTTTTTCCCACCTAGCTATATTCTGTCCTGCCATAGACCAAAGCACTTTTTTTTATTCACCAATTGTAATAAAACATATTGACAGCATACAAAGAGACTTCCCATATCATCCCCTTTTTTGTCTAATTAAAAAGGAAGGTTCAAACTTTATCTTTATAAAATTGCATACAACAAAACATATATCAAGCAACAATTATAGTTATTTTTATTTTATTTGTATTTAGCAAAACTAAAGAAAATATTCTATCATCTATCCTATATTTGTGAGTCTAAAGTCTTATATTTAATGAGTCAATTATTATAAATAAAGAAAACTATAATTATAACTATCTAGTCTTCAACTCTATTCAAGACCCGAGAAGGGTATGTTACCTAAGTAAACATGATGTGCATTGCAAGCAATTTCCAAAACTCTAGGAATTACAGAGACATCTGACTGTTGAGACAGTCATGCAAAGTTCTTCTGTAATGTTGGAGCATCCATCTTCTGCCTATAGATAAGCCCATGTTATATGGCAGACTTTTCAATGAAGCAGGAAGTTTTAAAAACTGTCTGACCTATATTGGCAGTTTGTCAGTCATTTCTGTCTATATCATGTAGAATATCTGGCAGAATCTTCCATGAAGCAGGAACCCTGCAGGACTGTCCCATCTTGTTTAGGCAAGTTTCACAGTCATTTTTCAGTAGGTCCTGCATCTGCAGCTTATGCAGCATACAATCAAGCTTTCTAGGCAAGAGCAGGTTCTCGGCCAAATGGCAAGCCTTGCAACAAAGTATACAAAATACATAACCAGCTTTTTCAATGCCCATAATCCTCTTGAAGTAATTTAGCACTGCTAGAAACAGATTTGTCTCACCTTCAAGACAAGTCTAAGTTCTTAAAGCATTTTAAATGCAATAATTTGAAGGTCTTTGAAATTTTTGAAGATTACCTATCTATTTGAAATATATCTTTGCATATTTAGAAAACCTAACTAGAATGTCTATAATTTTAACTATTATAGATGACTATTAATTTGTATTTCTTAAATATATGTCAATTTTTTAATGAGCTGTATAACCATAATACCTTAAACAAGTATATATATAATAGCAAAATTTACCTTAAATTTGTATCAATAAATCAAAATCCATATCAATGTAATGTATTTTGAGATCAACAGATGTTTTTTGGATTAAAATAGATTTGATAATCTACCTTTTTTCATCACTTTTGTATCATATCCCTCTTTTTTCTTTAGAGGGAGATTGACTATGACCATTAGTCATTTATAACAATGCCCCCTTTAAATGGGAACAAAAATATAAATACTTAGTAATTTGGACATAGTTTTCTATACTATTTCTTGCTGATTGGAGGTGTTGGTACTCTTATGAGAATCCTGAGAAAATTTATAATTACAATTAAATCCTGTCTGTGGAATTGTGTCATATCAGTCAGCTGTCTTTAAGCTGTTCTGAATATTGGATCCCCTGGACCTTCATACCCATAGAGAAATCTCACAGCCTTTTACTTGATCAAACCATATTAGCCTGTAAGAAATCTGTAGCTTTTTATCTTCTGCATAAACAAAAGCAAAACCTCTTTTCCAAAGTAATATATATTTAGTCCCAATTTTTTATGTCAAGATACCATTATCTTCGTTTAGCTTAGCAGCTCCTACAATCAAATGTTTCTCTGCAGTTACTTTATTAACAGTCAAAAATCAAAGAAAACAGAATAGTATACATAATTCAGACTCTGGGTATTTTCCATATGGCTTTTAATATTACTTTTACTTTATCTTTAAAGATCTTGTTTTATTTGTTAAAACTATTCCTTTTCATAATGATTTATACCACTTTTCCTCTCTCTCCTAAGCCTAAGTACATTTTTTAAACACACTGTTACACCTGTTTAGGGTTATTTTGTCTGAATCTGCCTTTATTATGTATTTGTAATTTTTTGATCACTATTTTAAACTGGTAAGTGGGCTAGGCAAATGACTAGGACCAAAGCAGCTACTTTGACTGCTGGTTATGTCCTTTATGACTTTTCAAAATGGTGGAGGTAGCAGTGAGCATCATGCTTAGCCACCTGTCCATACTCTCATCAGGTAGAATGCAGTCGGCCCACAGAAGTTTTTTGTCTATATGAACAAAAGTTAAATCCACCACACAGCTCTGATTAGCCTCTCTGTACCAATGCATATGTGAGACTGTAAAAACCTGCCATGCCACATAGCTCTTGGTGGCTGCTGCCTAACACCATCTTATAGGTAGCTGTTTGACAACATGTCACTGTGCTGCTGCTGCTGGCGTGAGACCATGAAACTAGGAAGCCCAGTACAGCTCCATTTACGTGCATTTAGAACTTTTTAAAGCTTTCTTAGGCCCTATTTCCATAGTAAAGTATGACTATATTGGGATTCCTCTAGTATTACCTTTATATGTTCTTCTGAAGTAATTGTTTCTGCTTTGCATTTGTTTGTATTCTAAGAGTCAGGAAAATTTATGAAATCTGAGCAACTTTACATAGATAATACATAATCATTTGCATAACTCCAAAGTCTCACATTGGTACACCATTTGTAACTAGAGGGTTCTATCCCACCTACCAGCTCCAAAATAACCACTCTGAGGCTTAATATCAATTATTAACTGTTTGACCTATTAGTCCAGAATATTATTAACTAGCTCTTACAAGTTAAATTAACCTATTTCTGTTATTCTATATTTTACCATGAGGCTTATGGTTTGTTACTTCACATCTTGCTTCCCCAGTGGCCTCGGATGTCTCCCAGATTCTGTTTTCTTTTTCCTTGTATCTGTTTTGATTTCCACCATGACTATATTCTATCTTGCCATAGGCCAAAGTAGCTTCGTTATTGACCAATGGTAATAAAACATATTCATTGTATACAGAATGGCATCCAACACCAGGGAGAGATTATAGGAATATATATAAGAAAAGGGACTAGTGTTATATGTTTTAAGGGAATTGCCTGCATGATCCATTTGAAGAAAAAAGTGAAATTAAAAGGTGCTTCAATTATGCCATCACAATATGTAAAAGAGATATCTCTAATTTCTCTCTTTGGTAGTTGATCAATGCCTTTTGTATACAATGGTGTACACAAAACTTCAGTGTACTATTTCTGCTACACACGGCTTTAAATGATTGGTTTTCTTTATATACTAGAAATTACTTTTACTCAAACACCTATTCATGGAAATTTGAGTTGTTTTTATATTTTTTCTTCATTTTTCACTACTGCAATATGAGAATATCTACTTTTCTTTTACTGTATATCAGACCAAAAATTTTGAGCCAGACGGTGGCTGTGAAAGCCTTTAATCCCAGCACTAGGGAGGAAGAAACAGGCGGATCTCTGTGAATTTGAGGCCAGACCAGAGATTTTGAAGAAAAATGGTATTGATTGGCAGTGCCAAATTCATCAATTGTTCAATAGAATAGAAAGACCACATACCTTGATTTTTATATGCCTATACCTAGTTAGTACCTAAACCTTTATACTGAGTAAAGCATAAGAAACATGATATTATATACTCTGATTATGAACTATTTATAAAGTATTTGATTATGGTAAGAAATTAAGTTCAATTGTACTGAAAATAAAATATATGAAATCAAGTAAATTTTCTCTCAGGCTGGAAAATATTTGAACTTTCAAATTAAATAGAATCATTTATTATGGTAAGAAGACATAGACATCAAAGATGGAAGATAGCCTTGGTGTGGAATATTAGATAAGGATATGGTATATTTGTTTATGCTATGAAACATGTTTAATGATACAAAGATGTGTTGAATTCTTGTGTGTTGAATTGTTTAATTCTCTAAAAATGTGTTTAATTTTCCTGTTTGAAACACCTGATTGGTCTAATGAATAAGTGTATGCCCAATATTCTAGGCAGAAGAGGGAAAGCTGGAGCTGACAAGCAGAGAGAATAAATACAATGGAAAATGAGAAAAAGGGAGGAGTAAGAAAAGAAGGAGAGGAGAATGCTGTAGGCCAGTCACGCAGCCACACAACTAGATACAACATAAGAAAGATATAGAAGATATGCACAAATAGAGAAAGGAAAAAGCTCAGTTATTAAAGTTTAATTTAAATACAATTTAAGTTAAAAAAAACTGGCTAGCCTGGCGATGGTGGCGCACGCCTTTAATCCCAGCACTCGGGAGGCAGAGGCAGGTGGATCTCTGTGAGTTCGAGGCCAGCCTGGTCTACAGAGCTAGTTCCAGGACAGGCTCCAAAGCCACAGAGAAACCCTGTCTCGAAAAACCAAAAAAAAAAAAACAAGCCAAGATAAGGCCAGGCATTCACAAGAATATGTCTCTGTGTATTTATTTGGGAGCTGTATGGTAGGTCCCTAAAAAGGGGAAAAAAAGTGAAATAACTATACCACTTTGAGTGACCAAAAGCATGCGAATTATAGAAAGAACAAATTGTAGAATGTATATTAAATTGGATGGTTTTATTTTATTTTTTTGATACTGTAGGGGGGAAAGTAAGGATTAAGAAGGTTTTATCCTTAGTAGGAGCTGAAAGTGGAAGGCTATGGTCACTGTCAAATTGGCTTTTCTCAGTAAGGAAATGAATCTTATGAATGGATACTTGAGGTTCAATGAGTTTGAAATAATCACAACTAAAGAAGTAAACCTCTGTTACAATACATAGTTTTATAAGACTTTGTTCTAATGAGTTTACAAATAAAAAAAGGATAAAACACTTGGTAAAGTGTGACTAGATTGGGGGTCCTCTAATATTACCTTTACATGTTATTCTGAAGTAATAGTTTCTGCTTTGAATCAGAAAAATTCATGGAATTTGAGCAACTTTTCATAAATACTACATAATCATTTGCATAATTAAATTATTTTTCCTTTGTAGTTGATAAGTAATACAAAGAACCACTAATTTGAATAAACCTTTGTATGCCATGGAAAACAATTGTGTAAATTTTTCTCACATACCTTTGTGACAGCGTAAATGAGAAAAACAGTGCAAAGGTTTAAAGCTTTATTGTAGTAAGAGTTTTAGTCTATGTTCAGTTGGCAACACTGTTCTGGGTTTGTGATGAGGCCAAACATCATTATGAATTAGAGCTATTTAATTTATGGTGGTGAGAAAATGGAGGGTGACACTGGATAAATTGAATATATAAACCTACCTCCCTTTTCAAATTTTGATTCTATCAGATGGATCAAACCACTGTTTAGGTAAAACTTTACATTGAAATAGTTGGTTATTTCTAATGACTAAGAAATAAGCACCTATTTCATATCTTTCTCTTAGGTTTTTATATAGTTTGTGTTTCCCTTGTCTATTGACATATTTTTTCACTGAATTATGTTTCTGTCTTCAAATTTTCTGTCTTTATAGGTACAACAGTAATATTGGATTGCTACTTATGCTAATGGATTCATTCTAATGAGCTACATCAGAAATAAGTACTTCTAAATGTTATAGTTTCAATGGAAAATATTCCTCACAGGTTTTGTGTTTTAATAGTTGTTCCATAGTTGTTAGTGATGTTTTTTTTTTTTCAGATTGTGCACATTAGGAAAGTTTGAGATGCAAGAAGCATCTAACTGGCATGATATCCATTGTTTATTGCCTGCTATGATGCATTATGTACTTTCAAACTATAATTGGAAGTAAATCCCATATCCCTTTAAATGATTCTTTATATATTTTGTTTCAGAGATGAAAAATGTGACTAACATAGCAATCAATTTCCAATTCAGACCTATTAGAATTCTGGAATTTAGGGTGAGAATATATACATAATTCAATCCATAGCACTTCTAAATATCTATACCTATCATGCATATCTTTATATCTCTATAATTCATATATCTATATATATATATCTATGTCTATATGTATCTATCATCAATCAATATCAATTCTATGTATCTCTCTATATGTGCATGGATATAGATATGTATCTTATTTGCTACTTGAAGTACTAAATCTTTGGATTAAGACTACCTCACTTTGTAAATTTTATCCAATATATTGTACTAAAGGATTTGATTCCTAGGACTGGAGATTACCAATTGTCTTAAATAACCAATTGCTTGTTTCTTTTCCTTCTACGAAGTGGAAATATAATACCTACTAAATGTAGGTATATAGATGCTATAATTATTGCATGGAAGAACATTCAAAACACAATTCAAAGAATACAAGTTTCCATTTATTAATCAAAATATTTTCTCCTCAAACGTAACCAGAAAAACATGAAAAACTTTTAAGAAGAATTTGGCCTGAAAAGTCATGGAATAAATCACATGTTTATTGAAGTGCTCATATTTCAAACATATATCCCATAGTCTTGATTTTGGATTTATCCAGGACAATTAGCTCCACTCATTATCTCTACAGTTTAACAAATTAAAATGTTTTTTAGCTAAAATCAAATAATCTATAAATATGTTTCAATATATCAGAAGCATTAAATGATAATTCATCTCTTAATTTATTATAGTAATTTCACCTATCATTCTGTGTTTCATACAAAAAATTAGTTTATAAAAAAATAGAAGTATAACTAACAACACATTAATTTGATTCCAAGAACTAAAATTTCAGTTCACTGTACATAATTTCAATAAAATTAGAATCATTGTGGTTTAGTTGGGATAACATGTCTTTTCTTCTGACTAATAAACTTTATATACTGTAATCATATTTTGAGTATCCGTTTATAATAAAAAAGAGTGGCTTTTTTATTATAATAGGGATAGGAATACTGTGAATATAGCCCATTATAGTTTTTTATTATAAAAGCAACAAAAAGCTCATTTTAGCTATTGATTTAGATAACATGAATATAATCTGCAATTTGCACATCTTCAAATTCATGGAGTGTCTGTTTTTAATGAACTGTAGGCAAAAAAACATTGGCAAAATATTCAAAGACAATAATTTCAAGAACCTTATTGTACTATATTATACAATATTATATATTATCTATTATTGTATAACAAATTGTCCACCATTTAACAGTTGTGAGATGTGAACAGTTAGTTAGAGGACAATTTTAGTGGCTCAGAAAGCTATGTACAATTGTGATGGTTTTTTGTCTGATGTTCTTTCAAATAACTCCATGAACTATGTTATTTTAGGGAGAAGTCTCAATAGTTATCTGCATACTGCTCTGTCTAAGGATCCAAAGGGGTTTCCCAACAGATTGGCACACCAATATGTCTGACTACATCCCCATAAAACCTGAGAAAGCTTGGAAAGTTATTGTAGACACACACACACAAAACAAAGTTTAGCTGCATTTTTGGTTTTGGCTGGAAGTGTGCAGAAGCTTCCTTAAGAGAGGTCTTTCTGATTCAGTGGTAGCAGAAAAATAAAAAATAAAGCAAAATGATGTGTGGTTTCAAAATGGTGCCATCCTAGTTTGCTGGCACAAACAGCAATGATTCTTTCAGGGGGTCTAGTAATGGGGAATTTAAAAAGGTTTTGTGAGCAGAGTGCTACAGCTTACTTAATGGCAACATAGATCCTCTGAGTATTTAAAAATGAGGTGATGTGCATGGCTCTCAGAGGCAGCAAACATGCTTCCATCATATTGGACTAGGTGGAGCAAGCAGGCAGGGCCTTGTTACCTCTAGTCACTACCACTTAGCATAACAAGGTGATTCTGGTCAGAAAAAGATTACAGATACACAATAAGACACAATAAGGGAGATTTAGATGAAAAAGACTTCTATATGGGTCATAGTGTTGGATAAATGTATGTATACTTGGGAGAGAGAAGAAAAAGAGTATAGTTATAAAAAGAAGCAAATAGTTTCTTAACAAAATAAAATGAAGTCTTTAAAGAGACAGAGTACAGTCAATCATAGATTAAAAGGAGTAAAGAAAAATAAGCCATGTAAAGATGGAAAATACACAAAAAGTCTGTATCATGTATATTATTATGTTTTCTTTGAAATTTTTGACTGTGAAGGAGCTAAGTACAAAGAAACACTTCATTGTATGGACTGGAAGCTAAACCCACCTTTATATTTTTATATCTTTATTTCAAAATTTGGGTCTAATAATATGTTGCTTTGGGAAAGTGGTCCTTCTTTTGTTTCCACAGAGGATGAGGACCTGTGGAATCCTTCCTTACTAATTTGGTTTGATGGACCGAGATCCCCTGAAAGGTCATTATAAACATCTTCAAAAGTTACTTTGCCCAACAAAAAGCAGGAAACAGTTTGAAGAATACTATGCCAAAATTCCCTAAATGACTGTTTATAAAAGTTTGTTTACATTTAAAGGGGGTTATGCTATTGAGATTTGCATTGGGATGGATAGTTTTGGTCTATTGATAGAAACTTTAGGTCACTTTTATCATATGTATATTTGTGCTCTTCCTTCATGTATTGTGTTTTTGCAGCTCCTTTAAAAATGAAATGTATAATTAAGAAATATAGGTTAATAGATAGTGATCTATAATAGTTTAGCTTGTAGTCATGTTAGACTTTCTAGATGTACAGAGATGTGTTTCAGATGGATAGGCATTCTTCAAACCTTTCAAAGACTACAGAATATGGTATTAAAAATGTTTTAAGAATTTATACTTTTTATGAAAGTGAGACAGATCTGTTCCTGGCAGTACCAATCTACTTCAAGAGGATGATGGACATTTAAAAGACTCCTTATGGAGTTTGTTAGACATTTGGGCAAGAAACTGCTCTTGTTTGGACTGCATGATGTTATGCTTTATGAACTTGGTATTCATGACCCACAAAAAAATAACTGTTGAAGTTGCCTAAAGAAGGTGAGACAGTCCTTTGGGGTTATTACTTCATGAAATAATCTTCCAGACATTCTGCAAGACACAAATAAAGGTGACTAGCAAATGGCAATATAGGCAGAACTCTCTTTTAAATTTCCTACTTCATGGAAAAGACTACCAGATACTATTGGCCAGTAGTTTGAAGATGGGTATCTGAAATGTAACAGAAGAACTTTGGATGATTGTTCAGGCAGAGAGATGTTTCTAGAGTTTTTGAAGTTGTAGGAGGAAGGCCCGCTTGTTCGTCTCCCCACCCAGCTAGCTTAGCCCCGAAATAACCACACAATAACTGTATTAATTAAATTAATTAAATCACTGCTTGGCCCATTCACTCTAGCTTCTTATTGGCTAACTCTTACAGCTTAATTTAACCCATTTATATTAATCTTTAAATCATGGTCTATCAACAAAGATTCAGCACATCTATCTCTGGCGGTGGATCCATGGCATCTCCCTGAATCTGCCTTTTTCCTTCCATAATTCAGTTCTGTATTCTCCACCTACCTAAGTTCTGCCCTATCAATAGGCCAATGAAGTTTATTTATTCATTAATGGAAATCACCACAGATGGAGGGGACTCCCACATCACTAGGCCGCTTGTTAGTCCTGGCCTCTCAGAACAGAAATTATCACACAGGAACTGTTTTAATTAAATCACTTCTTGTCCCATTAGCTCTAGCTTCTTATTGGCTAATTCTTACATCTTAATTTAACCAATTTCTATTAATTTGTATAACACCACATGGCAGTGGCTTACTGGCAAAGATTTGGAATGTCTATCTCTGGTGGCAGATCCATGGCGTCTCCCTGACTCTACCTTCTTCCTCCCAGAATTCAGCTCTGTCTTCCCTGCCTAAGTTCTGTTCTATCAACAGGCTAAGGTGATGGAGGAAGGTCATTGGTTAAATAAAGAAACTGCCTTGGCCCTGATAGGACAGAAAATTAGGTAGGCGGAATAAACAGAACAGAATGCTGGGAGGAAGAGGAAGTGAGCTCAGATGCTATTTCTTCTCCTCTCTGGGGCAGATGCGATAAAGCTCCAACCCAGGATAGACTTAGGCTAGAATCTTTCCAGTAAGCACACCTTGGTGCTACACACATTAATAGAAATGGGCCAGGCAGTGTTTAAATGAATACAGTTTGTGTTTTGTTATTTCGGGGCATAAACGAGCCAGGCGGCTGGGAGCAGGGCGGCAGGAATGCAACCTGTAGCTCCTTCAACACTAAGGCAGTCTGTTTATTCCTTAATGGAAATCACTACACACAAAGGGGACTCCCACATCAGGAAGTTGATGGAGAAGCTTAACTAATCACATCTGGTTAGGGTGTGGCTGCCAGGAGCCCAGGTAGAAAAACCCAGAGATGTAGGCTCTTTCTCTCCCTCCCCCCACCCCCTGCGGTGCTCACTGGACTATTTTGGATTTTGGACCTCCCACTCTTATAGCATGAGTTCCCCCTTTTTCAATTATTAAATTATAACTGTTGTTCTTGAGCTGGTCTGTTTTTTTATTGTACCAACCGAATACGCCAACAACTTGTTGCCTGAACTTGGGGCCACTGCGGCTTCCCTCCAGCTCACTCCTGGCAGCCTCCACAAGCACCGGACCCCGAGCACTTCCAGGTGCATGTGCCCTGTCCCACACCATACCATAGGCTTTGGGTCCAGCCACCGCTGCTGCTCCGCAAGAGCGAAAAACTATTGAGCAGCCGAACATATTCACAGAGCACACAGTCTGTGATTTTAACTTCTTGATTTGAGTATATTTTTCAGTTTTTTCGTTTTCATTCAGCCATATAAAACCAAGGACTTGGATTCAGGTGTACCTGGTCACCTACTGGCAGGCAGCAGCGGCTGCCAGGAATGAGCTGAGGGAAGCCGGAGGGGTAGTCTACATCTGCGGTGGCAGTACGCATAAATGGCGTGAGGCTCTGGAGCCTGATTGAACCACAGGTAAGATTATTTTAAATTTAAAAAGGGAAATATGTCAGACAATCTAACTATCCAAGGTTTCCATAGCCTTTTCACTTATACCATGTGTGAGGTCTTACAAGACGCATATGACATCCCTTTTACATGGCTATTTCTAGGATTCACCCTTTTTCTTGTATTTTATAGTTTTTTCATAATATGGTTTGACAATAGAAAAATGATGCAGTCTTTACAGACTGAATCCGGGATTCTTAGAAAAGAAGTTGAAATTCTAAGGAAGGGCAAGACCATCTTAATTAACAATTTTCATTCGGCTGAGGCAATTTTAAAAACAATTCAGATTGATGCCAACCTCTTCAAGAAAGAGATTGGAGTTCTCAAGGAGGAGACTAGAGATTTGTTTAATATGACTTGGTCAACTGAGCTAATTTTGGAAAAGCTAGTCTAATAGAAATTAATTTAAGGAGAGATTCAGCGCCCTGGAGAAGGAAACGCCTGATTTGGCACATAAAATCCAGTGCATGAAATGGCTGCTGAAACATTATTTGAGAGGATTCACACTGATGAATGTATTAACCAGACTCTGTCAAAGGGGTATGGCCAATTGACTGATAGAATGTCCCTCCAAGAAGGTAATATACATGCCATGAGGATTATGTCCAAGGATGAGATATTATCTCTAATGGACAGACCTCATACCTTAAAATCCTCAGTGAGGGCATTAGAATAGAATACTGGACAGGAGATCCAGCCCTTGCAGAAGGCAATGGTAAACAGATTTGAAAAGTTTGGGGAAATTATTGACTTTGATGATCAGGAACAAACAACAAGAAGGCAAAATTTAACTTCATCAGTGCATAAAACTCTCTGGGATAGCTTCCCCAGAGTTCTTCCTGCCTTTCCAGTAATAATGTCTGAAAAAGTAGCTGTCTCCAAATACCCTAAGGATATCAAGGAATATACACGGGAGTCCATACGTATGAGTGATTTAAAAGAAATTAAACAAGCTATTGTGACTTACAGAATACATTCGTTCTTTGTTAGAGAGATCAAAACCTGGGCTTTCAGTAACAAAACCACATCGCATGATTGGGCTCAGTTCATCTCAGCTGTCCTAGAAAGTGGGCCACAATTGCATTGGAGATGACCTCTTAAAGAGGAAGCGAGAATTTTAGAACAACAGGAAAGAGCAAAAGAAACTGAGATTTCCCTAGATCAAATTCTAGGTGACAGACTTTACTCTGATCCTCAGGACCAAGCTCTTTAGGTTGACCACACCCTATATGTATAAACACAGCAGCTTTAAAGGCTTGGGACAGGATTCAGGACCAAGGAAAGAGAATGGAATCATATCTCAGGGTTAAGCAGAGTCAGTGAATTTTTGCAAAGACTAACTAGGGCCATACAAATAGGGATAACTGACCTAGAAGCTAGACATATAATAATTGAATTATATTATACACAGAGTGAAAAAGGATCCTGGGGCCTTTAAAGATCAGATCAGCACACTTGGAGGAGTGGGTTTTGCATACAATGAATGTAGAAGATGATGTCCCCTCTCCCAGCAAAGTTTGTCGTCAGGTTTAGGGACATCAAATAGGGGTTGGTTATAATTGTTATATAGTTGAGGGTAGGGGCAGGAATTTTATAGGCTCAGGGATCTTCTAAAAAGAAGAGGGATAATTGTATGATGGGATAATAGATTGGTATTTGTAAGTTATTTTTTTAGACAATTATGTTGGTATTAATTCTTATATATTGATACAAAGTTAAATTATATTAAATATGGTATGCATGTATGCTTCTACCTCTGTTTGAAACATTGTTTGTGTATTGACATATATATTTGCCATATTGCACTGTATACTACTACCTATGATCAAAATACTTAAACATTGTTTACATTGGAAGGTCATTGTTCTTATTTATTACACAGTTGTTTACTGTCTTAGTCTTTAAGTAAGATCAGTATTGAGAATTATAGATCAATTGCCAAATATGTTTGTCATATTTATATTTAGGCTAATCAGGTTCTTTAGATACATAGAGATTATATTCAGTATAGATAGTATAATTGTCAACCTCTTCAAAGAGCTGTAGAAAATGGCCTTTAATATAACCTAGAGTTCTGTGGTAGTGAGATACAATCACTCCTGGCAACAACAATCTACTGTGGAGAGAATGTTGAGCACCAAAGGCACTCCACCTGGAGCCTTTCTTCTTGGCAGAGCTGGCCTGTGGGCAAAGAAATGTCCATATCTCAACTGCAAACAGAGATACAGAGTATCCATGAATGGATAAAACAGGACTGTCATATCCTGCCAAGACTGGGTAAGATAGTTTTAAAAAGTTTCTTGACTTTAAAAATGGTATGTCACTTACTTTAGGCCTTAGTCAAAGTTGGTTGCCTCAACATTGCAGATGAGACTTTGGGTGATTGCCCAGGTAGTCAGTTGTCTCAGTAATTTGTTGCCCATTTTAGAAGTTTCTTGATTGTGCTTCCTGTTTTCTCAAGTAATATTGCTTCCCTTCTCAGATCTTTGATGAAGTTGAAGATTAGATAATTGTAGTTAGCCTCCTCATGATTTAGCTAAATTTAATTTCAATACATTATTTAGACTCCTTGAAATAGAATGCTTAGTAAAAGTTTTGTTATGTGTTCCTTGCTTAATGTTGTTTATTGCTTGTAATTTTATATTTAGTATCTGTTCCTATTTATGTAGTTGCATTGGGTTTGGATCGATCTTTTTTAGACAAAAGGGGGAGATGATGGGGAAGCTCAACCAATCACATCTGGTTAGAGTGTGGCTGCCTGGAGCCCAGGTGGAAAAAGCGGGAGATGCAGGCACAAGCTCTCTCTCTCTCTCTCTCTCTCTCTCTCTCTCTCTCTCTCTCTCTGCTGTGCTTGCCGGACCATTTTGGATTTCAGACCTCCCACTCTTGTAGCGTTGAGTTCCCCCCTTTTCAATTATTAAAGTAAAACTGTTGTTCTTGGGCTGTTCTGGTTATTTATCATACCGACCGAATATGCCAAGAGGAAGTTGCTTACAATATGCTTCCCGTTCACTTAAGTAATACTATATCCTTCTGGAGTCTTTGATAAAATTGAAGAATAGACAGTTTTAGTTAAAGTTTTCCTTAGTAATGATAAAAGATAAAGTACATATAAATATTGTAACTGTAATTCTTGCTTGATACCTGTTTTGTTATATGTAATTTTAATATGTTGAAATTAAAACCATTTTTATTTAAACAGAAAAGTAGAAATTGTGTGGAAAAATCCTTCTGTATATGTGTTGTTTTTATTGATTGTGATAGGGCACAGTAGAGCTAGGTAGGGAAAATTAAACTGAATGCTTAGAGAAAGAAGGCAGAATCAGAGACTCCATGTAGCTGCCAGAGGGGAAAGATGCAAGCTGCCAGCTGGATCCTTGCTTGTAGGCCATGAAGCTTGTGGTAAAATAGAAGATAATGGAAATGGGTTAATTCTAGATGGAAGAGCTAGCTAACAATATGTTAAGCTATTGTCCAAACAGTATTGCAAACAATATAGTTTCTGTGTGATTATTACCGGAGTCTGGGCAGCCAGTAATGAACAAGTGGCCTCACATAACATCCCAAGACCCATAATCACTCTCAAGTTGTCTGTAACTCCAGCTCTACAGGATCTAATGCCTCTGGCCTCCTTGTGAATTCATAGTGACCTGTACTTATGCCTACCCCACATACACATAACGAAATAATTACAATAAATTCTTTAAAAATATTTAGAAAATGAATTTGTCATCCAATGTTGGTAGCTCACTTGAATCTACTCTGGAATGAAACACTTTCATTGTCACTTACATGATTGTTAGAAGAAGGTGTAGTAGTAATAGTAATTGTCCATGAAAATATCAATATTCTCAAACATAGACATGTATATTTATTGTTAGATGCCAAAAAGTTGTTTTGAATGGAATTAAAATTCCAAATAAACCATTTTTAACCAAAGAAATTGCTTTGTCCTATCAGGGTGGACCTAATGTCACCACAAGGTGTACTTAAAGTAAAGCTAGGGTACAGAGTTGTCAGCTTGAAAATAATACAGATAATACTATCTTTTCCAGGGAATTTAGTGGGGAGTTAAGATAGTAATAGGATTTTCATTCTTCTCTATAGCTAAATAACAATCCATTATATATGTATACCTCATTTATGTTATCTGTTAATCTGCCATTGGACATATGTGCTGGTTTCATATTATAGTTACTGTGAATAATAATGAAGTAATGATGACAATGTATAACATTTTTGGTATTTAGTTTTAATTTTCTTTAAGTAGATGCCAGACATAAATTATCAGGGCCATATAGAACTTCCAGTTTTAGTTTAGAGTTGGTGGAAAGTTATATTTCTCCATAATAGCCAAACAGATTTATAATACCACCAATATTGTACAGATGTTTTCCTTGCTCTACTTTTTTGCTATCGTGTTATTTTTTAAAATTCATAATACTCATCATAGCTTGAGTAAATGGTATCTCTGTTGTTTTTATTTGCATTTCCCTCAAGAAAAATGATATTGAGCAATTAAAATTTATGTTTTCTGGACCTATTTATGTCTTTAAAATTTTTGTTTACTAACACATTTGATGAAGATCAGCAATTATTCCTATTGTGTAGACTTCATCCTATGTTTCTTTCCATTCTATTCATCCACATCTCTGTCTTTGTATCAGTATCATGCTGTCTTCATCAGTGTGACTTCATAAAATAAAACATCTTGCAATTTGATTAATTTTAGTTTAAAAACTGTAAGGATCATAGCAATCTGCCCACAGTCATTACTTTCCTTTGTCAAAGAATCCTTGAATTTACAGGCCTATGGAAAGCAGAGATTATACTGTCTTTTATTCCTATGGCTCTCTTGCCTTCATGGCAATGCTTCTTTATTGTTCTATACTTTTGCCAAGAGACAGAAGAGGTTCTGATTGAATCTAACCTAAGGCATCTGGGAGCTTATAGTGAAGAGGGTCATTGGGGCCCTTAGAATACACAAGAATTCCCAGAGCACGCACATGCGAACAAGCCAAGAGTGGTGTTGCCTATATCCTAATAGTTCACCTCAGGTTCAATTCTATAGAACACCTTGAAGAGCAACTCATACTCTTTTTGGACACTGAGAAATTGGGCCATGGATTTGAATGGATTACTTTGAAGCTTCAATCACAGCCAGATCAAACGCTGCAGACAGTCTATCAATAAGCACTCCTAAAGACCCATTGCAAACTTTGTCAAGGCTCTCTATCTCAGCTTCGGAAGCCCCAAAGCTTAAGTGCCCTAGTATCCTGCTACCTGCAGGATATACTCTAATTATAATTCTACTCTGTAGAAATACTGGTACCCACCTGCTATTTTAACCTAAAATATGTCAGGTATTTCTATATACTTCCAGGATGGTGCAAGGAACACATTCACCCCTATTGCAAACACTGCCTAAGGACATAAGCCTATAGTTGGAAAGCTAGAATTCAAATAATGTCTATCTGATTTAGAGTCATATGTTTTTAAATGTTATATGCCACTGTAGAATATGTCATAGTCTCTGGCTGGCAAGCAGAAGAGAAGGGAACATGCTATATTTGCTATATTTTGATGCTCAACAACAAAAATTTCTTATCTTTACTAGAAAATAATTTTTAAATGATTACTTTTAATATGACTGCATACTACTATGAGACAGGCATTAAGTACAAGTGATCAAGACCATTTCATAAACAAATGAGAAGAGCTTCCAGAGATGGGACTCAAATAATAAAATCCCTTTAGTGTTTTCCAGATTTACTCCTGACCTCTACCATGATATCTGTACATATACAAACTACTTTATGGTGACTCACCAGAGTAAAAGGACCTGGGATGATATCATTACAAGTACTTGAAAGTGATAGATCAATGAGGGATTATCATGGTAATATGTTTATTTTCCAGAGGTAGATGTATAATAAATTTCTTTTAAGTCCTTGAGAAACAATAAAGTATAAAATATTTTGGATCCTGGAATTCTACATCTAGCCATCTTCCACATGATTTACTGCTCACAGTACAGAATACAAATAATGGCCACATACCAAGAATAAGAAACTGGACTACTTAACTATAAATAGGTTATTTATTATTACACTGTGTGATAGTTTAAATAAAATGCTCCCACATAAGTGGGTGATTTAAGGATTTGATATTTAGTTGGTAGCTGTTTGGAAAGATAAAAGAGAGTTAGTCCTGTTGAATGATGTATGTTACTTGCTCCATTCTTAAGGATTCAAAAACTGCTCATCCACAGTGAATTTTTTCCATTTTCTATATGTGAATCTTAGCTTTTGCTTCAGTACCATTCCTGATTGCTGTCATGTTGGTGATAATGGACTCATCGCTCTGGAGCAATAAACATAAAATAAATTTATTTTATAAGTTGTCTTGGTATAAGAAAAGAATCAATAACAAAGAGATATATGGCATCACCAGAACCCAGCAATTCTATATCATCAAGATCTGAACAACCTGACACAGCTGAAGCCAAAGAAATTGAGCTTAAAATTGCTTTATAAAGATTGTACAGGTGTTTTATAGAGAATATAAATAAATTCCTTGAAGTAATTGAGGAAAAGACAAGCAAAAATTGGAAGAAAACAATAAGTCCATGAAAAAAAGCAAATAAATAAATAAATAAATGAAATAATCAGATAAAGGAAACAATTTGACCTGAAAATGTAAATAAAAAGAATAATGAAAACACAAATGGAGGTAATCCTAGAAATAGAAAATCTGGGTAAGCGAGCATGAACTTCAGTTTCAAGTACCACCAAAAGAACTCAAGACATGGAAGAGAGAATCTCAGGTGCTGAAGACATAAGAAAGGAAATATTTCTATCAGTTAAAGAAAATGTTAAATCTAAAGAAAAATCCTAATATAGAATATCCAGAAAATCTGGGACAACATGAAAAGATCAAACATAAAAATAATAGGAATATAAGAAGAAATCTAGCTCCAAACCCAAGAGAATACACTTAATAAAATCATAAAAGAAAACTTTTCCGACCTAAATAAGGACATGCTAATAAAGGTACAGGAAGCTTACAGAACACCAAATGAGTTGAGTCAGGAGAGAAAAAATCCTTATCACCTAATAAACAAAATTCCAAACATACAAAACAATGGACTATTAAAAGCAGCAAGAGAACATGACCAAGTAACATATGAAGGCATACTTATAACCCAGAACCAAAAAGATGAATATGGGATGTACTCACTCATAATTGGTTTCTAGCCATAAATAAGGGTCACGGAGTCTACAATTGGTGATCCTAAAGAAGCTAAGTAAGAAGGTGAACCAAAGGAAAAACTCATAGTTATCCTCTTGGCTATGGGAA
>NC_022026.1:4585760-4587132 GCF_000317375.1 Microtus ochrogaster | reverse complement strand
ACACCCCACCACCACCACCACCACTACCACCACCACAACCACAACCACCACCAAAATAACAGGAATTAACAATCACTGATAATTCGTATGCATCAAAATAAATTTGTTAATAAAAGATAAGGACTAATAAAATGAATAGGAAAACAGGAGCCATCATTGTGCTGCATACAGAAAATACACCTCAACATCAAAGATAAACATTACCTCAGTGTGAAGGGTTTGAAAAAGATTTTCCAATCAAATAGACCTAAGAAACAAGCCAACTTGTCTATTCTAATATCTAACAAAATAGATTTCTAAATGAAATTAATCAAAAGAGATTAAAAAGGACATTTCATATTCATCTAAAAAAAATCATCTAAGTTGATGTCTCAATTCTGAGCATCAACATGACAATTGCAAGGATACACGTACTTGGAAAAGAATATAACTAAAGCTTAAATCACACATAGAAACCCACACAATAATAATAGGAGACTCTCATCAATGGACAGATCATCCAGACAGAAACTAGACAGAGAAATAAAGAACTAACAGATATTATTATTCAATGGACCTTGCAGATATTTACAAAATATTTTAACCAACTTGAAAGAAGACATATTCTTCTCAACACCTCAGGGAACCTTCTTCAAAACTTGAACATACACTCAGCCACAAAGCAAGTCTCAACAAATACAAAAATTAAACTGAGGATTTAAATCACTAAAATAGAAACAAAGAGAACAATACAAAGACTCAATGAAACAAAGAGATAGTTCCTTGAAAATATCAAGAAAGTAGATAACCTTTTTTCAAACTAACTAAAAGACAGAGGAATTGATGTCGGATTCCCTCTGTATGTTGTAAATATCATTGGTTAATAATGGAACTGCTTTGGGCCTATAGCAGAGATATAGGGGAACAGAGCTAGGTGGTGGAAAACTAAACTGAATACTGGGAGAAAGGAGACAGAGTCAGAGAGAAACCATGGAGCTGCTGCTGGAGACAGATGCGATGAAACTTTGCTGGTAGGCCACAACCTCGTGGTAATGCGCAGATTAATAGAGATGGGTTACATTAATATATGATTTATCCAATAAGAAGCTAGAGATAATGGGACAAGCAGTGATTTAAGCAGCACAGTTTTGTGTAATGATTTTGGTTCTGGGTGGCAGGGAAGAACAAGAGGCCTGCTGTTGCAAATAGGTGCCAACATGGTTGACTAAAATCCCCTTAAAACCTGAGAGAACTTAAAAAGAACTCTAGATACAAAGTACACAGCTCCTTACTGTTTGCTGGATGTGTTACACAGCTTCTTTAAGAGAGGTTCTCCTGATTCAACGGTAGCAAAAAAATAATAATAATAAAGTGCTGGTTTTGAAATTCCTGC
>NC_022026.1:4566612-4579790 GCF_000317375.1 Microtus ochrogaster | reverse complement strand
CCTAGGCAGTTTGGATGCTCACCTTACTAGACCTGGATGGAGGTTGGGGTTCCTTGGACTTCCCAAAGGCCAGGTATCTTTAATTCAAAATTTGAGTCTAAGAAAATGTTTCTTTGGAAAAGAATTTCTTCTTTTTTTTCCAAATAAGATGAAAACTTGTGGATTGTTCCTAGACTAATTTATTTTTATAGACAAAGACCCTCTAAAAGGTTGCCTTGAACACGCATCAAAAATTATTTCACCCAATATATGCCCATATTCCCAAATATTGTCCATAAATGTTTGTTTACATTTAAAGGGGGATATGCTATAAATATTTTCATTGATATGGATGTTGGTTTATTGATACAAATTTAAGGTCAATTTTGTTAAACTGTGCATATATATTTCTGCTCGTGATTAAGGTATTGTGTTTGTGCAGCTCACTTAAAATGTAATGTATAATTAAGAAATACAGGTAAATAGAGTCATCTATTATAGTCAAGCTTGTAGTCATGTTAGTTAGATTTTCTAGATGTACAGAGATGTATTTCAGTTGGATAGATATTCTTTAAATCTTCCAAAGCCTACAGAATATGGTATTTAAAGTGTTTTAAGAAATTAGGCTTTTCATCATTATGAGACACATCTACTCCTGGCAGCACCAAGCTACTTCAAGAGGAAGATGGGGATCAAAGAGACTCCTCATGGAGTTGTTTAGTCATTTGGGCAAGAAACTGCTCTTCTCTGCAATGCTTGAGGAACTGGAAATGCAGGACCCACAGATAAATGACTGCTGAACTTGCCTAAAGATGAGATGATCCTTTGAGGTTCCTGTTTCATGCAAGAGTCTGCTAGACATTCAGCAGGATACAGAAAAAAGTGACTGAAAAACTGCCAATATAGAAGGAACTCTCTTTGAAATTTCCTGCTTTGTGGAAAACTTTTCTGGATATTATGGGTCTGTAGGCTGAAGATGGATGCCCCAATGGTACAGAAGAACTTTGGGTGACTCTCTAGGCAGTAAGATGTCTCTGTCAATTCTAAAGTTTTGGACGTTGCTTACAATGAACTTATTGTTTACTTGGGTCATATTATATCCTTCTGGAGTCTTTGATGGAGTTAAAGAATTTATAGTTATAGTTTTCCTTAGTTATGATAAAAGATAAAGTATATATAAATATTGTAGCTGTAATTCTTGCTTGATATCTGTTTTGTATATGTAATTTTACCATGATTAAAGTTCAAAACCTTTTTTTTTTATTTAAACAGAAAAGGGGAAGAGATGTGGGATTTTCCTCTGTATGCTGTGAATACCATAAATAAAGGAACTGCTTTGGTCCTATAGAAGAGGTATAGGGGAAAAGAACGAGGTGGGGAAAACTAAACTGAATTCTGGGAGAAAGGAGGCAGAGTCAGAGAGAAGCCATGGAGATGCCACTGGAAACAGATGTGCTGAACATTTGCTCGTATGCTTCGACCTTGTGATACACAGGTTAATGGAGATTAATTAAATTAATATGTAAAAGTTTGCCAATAAGAAGATAGAGATGGTGATTTAAATAATACAGTTTCTGTGTGATTAATTTAGTTCTGGGCATCCAGGATGAACAAGCATCCTGCTGCTACAAGGGAAAATATCCAAATCAACAAAGTCAGAAATAAAAAAGGGGGACAGTTCACCAGACTCTAAAAAAGTCATTATGACATACTTTGAAAACTTGTACTCCAGAAAATAGAAAATGTAAAAGAACTAGACAATTTTCTGGATAGGTACCACATTCCAAAATTTGGATAAGACCTGATAAGCAATTTAAATAGACCTATAACTCGTAGAAAAATAGAAGCAGTCATCAAAAGACTTTCAACCAAAACAAGCCTAGTGCCAAATGTTTTCAGTGCAGAATATGTAGTACCAATACTACTCAAATTGATCCAGACAATAAAAATAGAAGGAATATTGCCAAATTCATTTTATGAGGCTACAGTTACCAAGATACCCAATCCACACAAAGATGCAACTAAGAAAGAGAATTACAGATCATTCTCCCTCATTAACTTTGACACAAAAATAATCAAAAAGATACTGGCAAACTAAATTCAAAAACACATCAAAAATATCATCCACCATGACCAAGTAGTTTCATCCCTGACATGAAGAGATGGTTCATCATATAAAATCTGGCCACACATTCTACAATATAGGCAATGTGTAAGAGATTATCTCATTAGATGGAGAAAAAGCCGTTGAGAAAATCCAACACCCTTTCTTGATAAAAGTCTTGGAGAGATCAGATATACAAGGGACATACTTAAACATAATAAAGACAATATACAGCAAGCCAATTGCCAACATCAAATTAAATTGAAAGAAACTCAAAGCAATTCCACTAAAATCAGTTATAAGTCATGGTTGCCCACTTTCTACTTATCTATTCAGTATAGAACTTGAAGTTTAAGCAAGAACAATAAAACAACTAAAGGAAATTGAGGTGTTATAAATTGGAAAGGAGGAAGTGAAAGTATTATTATTGATAGATGATATAATAGGATTAGTAATTAAAAAAAACCTACTAGGGAACTCTTATAGCTGATAAAAAATTTTAGTCAAATGGCTGGATACAAGATTAACTTAGAATTTAATATCCCTCCTTTATACAAATGATAAAGTTGCTAAGAAAGAAATCAGAAAATCAACAACCTCTACAATAGCTTCAAATAATATAAAGCATATTGGTGTAACTCTAACCAAGCAAGCAAAAGACCTAAATAACTGGAGCTTCATGTCTTTGAAGAAAGAATTTGAAGAAGATACCAGAAGGTGGAAAGCTCTCTTGTGCACATTGATAGGTAGGATTAAATTAGTAAAGATGGTAATCTTGCCAAAAGCAATCTACAGACTCAATGTAATACCCATCAAAATCCCAACATAGTTCTTTACAGACCTTGAAGGAAAAATACTCAACTTCATATGGAAAAAGAAAAAGCCAAAGATATCTTTAAACAGCTCTGTGCAAGAAGAGAACTTTCAGGGGCATCACCTTCCCTGATTTTAAGCTCTACTATAGAGTTACAGTAATAAAAACTGCATGGTATTGGCATAAAAACAGACAGGTGGATCAATGAAATTGAATAGAAAACCCATATGTAAATCCAGTTACAATGAACATGGTAGGAGAGAAAGTGGGGGGTAGCCTTGGATGCATTGGCAATGTAACTACTTTATGAATGGAGCACCAATAGCACAGATGCTAAGATCAACAATTAATAAATGGGACTTCATGGAATTGAAAGTTTCTGTACGGTAAAGGGCACTATCAATAGGACAAAATGTTAATCTACAGAATTGGACAGAATCTTTACCAACTCAACATCTAATCAAGGGCTGATTTCTAAAACATAATGAATTTAAGAAACTAGATATCAACAAACCAAATAATCCAATTAAAATGGGGGTACAGTTCTATACAGTATTCTCAACAAAAGTATCTCAAATGGCAGAGAAACACTTAAAGAAATGTTCATTATACTTTGTCATCAGGGAAATACAAATCCAAACAACTCTGAGATTCCATCATACATCTGCCAGAATGTCTAAGATCAAAATCAGAAGGGACTGCTTTTGCTGGAAAGGATATGGAGGAGGGGGTACACTCCTACATTGCTGGTGGGAGTGTGAAGCTTGTACTTTGGAAGTCAGTGTGGAGGTTCCTCAGTGAACTAGGAATCAACTTACCACAAGACCTAGCTATACCACTCTTGAGCATATAACCAAAGGTGCTCAATTCCCAAAAGAACACTGGCTCAACTGTGTTAACAGTAGCTTTATTTTTAATAGCCAGAACCATGAAAAAACATAGATGCCCCTCAACTAAGGAATGCATAAAGAAAATATGAGGCTGGGTGGTGGTGGTGCATGCCTTTAATCCCAACACTTGGGAGGCAGAGGCAGTCAGATCTCTGTGCGTTTGAGACCAGCCTGGTCTACAGAGCTAGTTCCAGGACAGGCTCCAAAGCTACGGAGAAACCCTGTCTCAAAAAAACCAAAAAAAAGAATGATACATTTACATATGGAATATTAGTCAACTGTTAAAAACAAAAACACTAGAAAATTTTAATGCAAATGGATGAAACTAGAAAAAAATTATCCTGAGTGAGTTAACCCAGACCCAGAAAGACAAACATGATATGTATTCACCCATAAGTGGATATTAGCTGTAAAATAAAGAATAACTATCCTGCAAAAAAGTAATGGACTAATACCATTAGTAGAAGATTTTATGACCACCTAATATTGATTCTGTCAGGTGGTTAATAGTAATCACTCTTATACAATTCTATAATGAAAGAAGAAACTGATGAAGAAATATAAAACATATTGTTTGAAGAGTCAAGGAGCACCAGAAATTATATCATTGGAACCAAGGTTTGCTCTAAAGAAGATACGGACACTAAGCAAAAGCCTGATCTAAAATAGAATAAAAGGAGGGTGGCCATCCAGATCAGTTCCTACCTAACTTAATTTCCAGTTTGTGAAAGAAAAAGGCCTAAGGAAATTTCTGTTCATAAAACACAATAATATATGAGAACTACAGCTAATGTGATTAGAGGGAGACCATCTCCATCTCAAGCAGGCAGCTAAACTTGAAGTGTCTTTCATGTGGTTCTAGCACTGGAATCCTAGGGGTTACCTGAATAAAATAATTACAGAATTCCCTTCCATGGTTAAAGATACCATTGAGACCAGGCAATGTATGTCAGTGAATTCTCTACATTGAAGTCCCTGAAAGGGCAAGAGGCTTTGCGAAGCCACTATGTAATGCTATGAAACTGAATCCTGAATTGTATTGGAGACCCCAAGATTTTGATTTTGGACAAGTCAGAGACATGGGATATATGCCAAGGAGATATGTACATAGGAAGGAGAAACAGACTGAGAGAGATGTAACTTGTAGACAGTGAAGCTGAAAGGGCAGAGACATCTAAGCTGTTTTACAAGGGACATGAAACTGCAGGACTTAGAAATATTCACCACTTCAATTTTAAAGCATGAGAAAGTATTTAACTAAGTACATTTATATACACTGAGCTATTTTAAGGCTGGCTCATATGAGATAGTGATGATTGCGTGGTAAATGTTCTAAATTAATAAATTTTATTAAATTTCAGGATAATAATGATTAAACAACAAATCCTACAATCACATCATACACACCCCACCCCCACTCTGAGGACAAAGTTGTTAGTGTACAAACAAAAAATTGTTTATACTCATATACTCATAAAAACAGACACTGAGAGGATCATCAATTACTAAAAGTGAATTCAAATTAAACAGCTGATTCACTGTTACACTTTTCATGTAAGATGTTATTCTGATTTATTTCCCAAGAGGTAACACTAATGATAATGGAATTTCAGTGTACTGATGTACTCTTAACTGTATCTCGTAATACTTAGGACTACTATTATGCAGCACTATAAGGAAGGACATGTGAATAGACAACTGCATCATGTCCTTGATTAATTTCTTGATCATTTTTCTTTAATTTTATACACCGACCACAGTTTCCCCTCCCTCCTCTCCTGCCATTCACTTCTCAGCCCCCCCTTGCCTTCCTTCTACACCCCTCATCCACTTCTCCATCTCCATTCAGATAGGGTAAGGCCTACTGTGTGAATCAAGCTGAGGCAGGACCAAGCTCCTCCTCTCTGCATCAAGGCTGAATAAGATAAGCTACCACAGGGAATAGGTTCCAAAAAGCCAGTTTATGTACCAGGGATAGTTCCTGCTTTGACAGCTAGGGGCCCCCAAAAGACCAAGCTACAAAACTGTCGCCCAGATGCATTTGGCCTCCATTGGTCCCATGTTAGCTCCCTAGCTGTCTGTCCAGAATCCGTGGTCTCCAACAAGCTCAGGTCAGTTCTCTCTGTGGGTTTGCCCATCATATCTTGACTCCCACCTTGCTCATATATTCCTTCTACCTTGTCTTCAAATGGATTTCCAGAGCTCTGCCAAGTGCTTCACTGTGAATCTCAGCATCAACCAAGTACTGGACAAAGGTTGCATGATAACTATTAGTGTAGTCACCAATCTAATTACAGAGGAAGGTCAGTTCAGTTACCTTGTCTACTATTCTAGGAGTCTTAACTGAGTTCATCCTTGTAGGTTTCTGGGAGTTTCCCTGGCACCAGATTTCTCCCTAAACCCATAATGGCCACCTCATTTAAGATGTCTCTTTCATTATTCTCCCCCTCCATCTTGCCCCCAACTCGACCATCCTGATTTTCTTCTACATTAAAACAATTCCTATTGACTTATCATTTTACCTATAGATTAATGAACCTCTCAACCCTAATAAAAAAGATTCTGTTTGCAGTTGATAGCGATGAGCACGAAGAACAAGGACTGTAGAATTCACAACTCTACTTGGAACATATATAGTATACTTTCTACTCTCCAAAGTCAGAATTCATTGTGAAAAAGGGCTCAGAAATAATGTAAGAGCCAGTGACAGTTGATGACTTCAAGGAAACAGTGTCTTCTGGATGTAGCATGGTAGCTGCAAATATGAACTGACAGCAATTTGGATAAAATGCACAAAACCTGTGCAAGACCAAACCAGACAAATTTCTAGCAAGGAGAGGAGAATAAACCCAAGTTCCCACAAGTAGTGAAAGAGATATTTGTAATTTTTAGCTACTCAAAGAGGGAGAGTCTGGTGTCCCCAGAGACTGTAGCAACTAGAAGGTCAACCATGCTCCAGTTCAAGGCTATATATCCAAGAATATTTGGGCAACACAGTGATCTTGATGACTTTTTTACTGTTAAAAGATAGAAATGTAGATTGGTAGGGAAGGGTATTACATCTAGGAAGAGTTATAGGATTAAGAATAAATATGATTAAATATGCTATATGAAATTCTTAAAGAACTATTAAAATAGTTAAATGTAAAAGCAAATATGAAGGAAGGTCATCTATCAGCTCAGAGCTTTAGAAGGCAAAGTCCAAACAATATCATGTTGATTCTGAAAGAGCCTCCTTGCTTTGTCATGTGATAGCAGCTGAAGCAAGAGGTGCAAGTGAATGTGAAAAAGAGAGATTCTATGGCAAGAATGGAAACCAGAGCGTAGATTACTGATTTTCTATAGCAATTCACTATCACAGTAACTAAGGAGGGAGCCACAAGAGCTTTTAAATTCCTTTCTTATGGAAATTCCTTTAGTAGCCTAATTATTTTTCATACTCAAATATTAACTCTTTGTGAACATGTCATACATTTAGCTTCTGCTTCATTTTAATTTTCTTATTGATATGAGACTATATTCAAAAGTGTTATGCTTTCTTTCTTTTAACACATGTTCCTTATTTGTATGTTTGTTTGTGTAGGCTAGTTTTATGTTAACTTGATACAATCTAGACCCATATGAAAGGAAAAGAGAAAATGCTTTCATAAGATCCAGCTGTAGACAGGCAAGCCTGTAGAATATTCTTAGTTATTGATTGATGTGACAGGGCCCATCCATTGTGGGTCGTACCACCTTGGACTGATGGTCCTGTGTTCTATAAGAAGGCTGAGGAAGCCATTAAGGGCAAGCCATTAAATATCATATCCGTATGACCTCTTCATCAGCTTCTGCTTTTACATTCTTGCTCTGTTTGAGTATTTTCCCAGGTTTCCTTCAATGATAGACTATAATGGTTGAAGTAGAAGACCAACAAGTTCTTTCTTTCCCAATCTGCTTTTGATTAACTTCTGTTTCCAACACAGCAGAAGTAACTCTAAATAACGCAGTGTTTTAAATTACTTATCCACTTCTATCTAGACATTACATGCCATTTTATTTCATTAGTTCATTTCTTTTTTCTCTCCCTTACATCAAATAGTTTTTATTGTATATTTATAGTATGTTTTGGAAACTAGTAACAAAATGGTTTCGTTCTTTTCTAATCATTTTGATAACTCCACACCAGTAAAATATATTGGCTCTGTGAAAATATTATCATTTTGCAGTAAACTTTTGAAAGAATTTAACTCAATTTATAAGTAAATGTTAAAAGCTTTGAGATTAAGATGATATTGAATCTTTGTATTATACCATTGTGTATGTTTTATCTATCTTAACTTGAACTATCTTTTGTTATTAAATAAAAATGTAAATATAATTTCTCCATATAGTTGTCATAGATCTGTTATTGGATTTGTTAGTATTGTATTAGTATTCACTTTAAAAATTTTATATGAATATAATGTTTTGAATTTCAATTGGTTGTAATAATTTGTTACTCATATATAAAATGACTACTGTTTCTGAAAATAATAACCTAAGGTCAGCCATGTTTTTATAAGTTTTAGTATTTTGTCTGAATATATACCTAGAATTTATTTTTGTTTATTTTAGGTTCATATTTTCATTTCCTTTTTCTTACATACTCTATAGATCAAACTTTTGGCAATAATCTTGGTTGCCCTCCAGAACTTTCTAATAAAAGACTATTGTTGAAGACATCGTACAATTAAGTTGTAGAATAATCAAGAAAATCATAGAAAATTAAGTCATAAACAATCAAGAAAATTATAGAAAATCAAGAAGGTTTTAAACTTTATGTTCTATACATACGTTCTAACTCTCAGAGTGCTGGAAGGTACTATGCATGCTATGGATGATAAATGTACTTGTCAGTTTTACCTATCTGTGAAATATCTCTCACATGTTAAGATAATATATTTGTCATTTAAAGGAATACTCATGATAGTCCCTGCTAAAATGGTTACATAAGTTTTAGAAGCTATTCGTGAGATGTTTAAAAGTTACTTTTGAGTATTCAGCAGGGTTTTGGTAATCACCATTTTATTCTCATCTGCTGTAAGATTAGCTTTATCACAGTCCATATATAAGATAATGAAGTAATTTTCTTTGTCTACTTGATTTTTCATAATATTTATTCAATTTGTTCTCCATGCACATATACAGTTCAACTCATTATTATAATCTTCTATCCTCTTAAGTCTCCCTCCTACAAACAGTAATATGCACTATTTTTACATGTTTCTTTCCCACATTTGTAAATTTTTGTTATTCTTTTAGTTTGTTTTTACTTGTTACTTTCTGATTCATTGATTTTAACAAGGATCAAGTATGTGTAACTATTCGTTTGTGTCTATTCATTGGAACCTTTTGGTCTCCTAAATCTATAAACAATTGAAGACGATGATTGCCCTTAGCCAGAAGCTATTGGTAGCCAAAAATTCAGCAGAGAGTCATAGGGCCCATTAAGCATCTCCACAACCCATGGTCACTGTTGATATGACCAGTATAATGCTGGTCTAATGCAGACAGTGAGATTATAACTCTATCGACTGCACTACTTTCATTAGAAAGTTTGTCTCTATATATTATGGCGTTTGTATTTTTTCTACTCAACTACTTCCATGTTCCTTGAGCAACATAGGTTGTTTGAATGTCCTGTTTATGGCTGAACACCAAAAAGTAGCATTTTCACAGTTCCTTGAGAAACCATTCACCCCTGCATTCCCTGTATGTAAATATAAAGAAATACAAAAGTCTTTGATATACTGATGAGCCTCGGTGTTTTCTTTAAAGGAAAATATAGAAGCTAATCTTAGAGAGAGAAGCAGTAAGGGTGGAACTGGAAGGAGTAAAGAGAAGGGTAACTGTTGTTAATATGTAATGTATAAGAGAAGAGTTTTTAAAAAGCACATATGACCTATACAATAGTAGAGAACATTATTTATTATTTACCTGAATGAAATTAATGTCATTAATTTTTACTGAAAAGGAATTAGCATCCAGAATATAAAAACCATACAAAATTGATCACAAAATATACTCAATCTAATTAAAAGTAGAAGAATCCAGTTAATATATTCCAAGGAAAATGGGCAAATCACTAATCACAATTTTAAAGTGTACAAAATCATTACTCATTAGGAATACACTAAAAAAAACAACAGGTGAAATGCCACTTCATGTCCGTTATGATTTCTATAACATGACTGAACAAACAAAACAGAGAAATAAGTACTGGCAAAATCATATGAGAATTTCATCCATAGCACAACTTAGTTGGTGGAAAAGGAAATTTTATTTGTGCTCTGAAAAACAAGTTAAAAGTTATTCAAGTGGAAAACAGTTATATCATATTATGACTCAATGTGCAAGAAGCATGACACACAAATTGCTTATTGTTTTCATTACTTATATGATGTTTCTATAATAAGAGAATCCAGAATTCCTAAAATAGGGTTTTTATTGTAAGAAGAAAAAGGTAAAGACCACTTGAAATGGCTATGAATAGTGTCATTTTTTTTCTTTCAGTTGAAGGAAATGGTTCTAAATTACATAGTGGTGAAGGTTGATTAAAACTGAATAATCAAAAACTCCACTGAAGTGGGCACTTTTAAATGGTAAATTTTATGTAATGTGAATTATGTCTCAATAAAAATGCAATTAAAAAGGAGTGAATGCAATTTCAATTGAATACAAACAGACATTTTAATGGAACTTGAAAAAGTCAGTTCTAAAATATTACATTGAAACTCACTGTATGAGTGAAGAATAAAAAACCGTCAAACTATAAAATAGTATTAAAACCTGACCCATAAAAATAGCAAAAATAAATCAACAAAAGTTTCTACAGGTAACCCCAAACACTGGCTCCATACCCTAAACTCAAGTGTTTGAGGTAAGAATATTTTTACTAAAAAGAACTGAAGCAAAATAAATGTTTAAAAATATACACTATTCATGGAATTTAAGACACAGAGAGAAGTCATTTTTACTATATATCACTGAAAAAGTCTATTAATATATACATATACATCTGTGTGTATGTAATATGAAAAACTAATACAAAGGAATAAAACAGCAGACAATTTAGAAGAATGTGAGGGCTTTTAAACTAAAACACCACACAAATGACATTCAAATTCAATAAAGATATGTCCTTGGAGGGAGATGCAAATTCAAGGCAGAAAGACATTTTCCACAAATAAACAAAAATTTAAAGAGAAAAAAAGACCATATATTGTCAGAAATATCGAGTAAATACTACTCTGCTCATGACACAAACTCTTTTGAAAAGATTAGGCAGTGTGTATGAGTAAAATAAATATTTGAGAATGGATTGTACATAAGGTGTTCCAAGAAATAATGTCTTTTCTGAAAATGACAAAAATAGAAGTTCTCAAACTTCTGTATTACGTAGAAGATGTGACAAAGGCCAGCATTGGACCAATGAATATAGATCAGCAAGATAAAAACAAGGTAGTCCATTACCATTGGGAAACTCTTTGTGGAGCCTCTGCAAGGCCCCTGGTCAAACATGGTCCAGTCATTCCCTGTCACTGTGGAGGATACATCTCCCTAAGAAAATTAAAAAAAAAATAAACCAAAAAAAAAAAAAACCCATACTGCTCCGGATAAAATAAACATGGAGGATAAATCAAAAATTCTAATAAAAAATAGGAAACATATGTTTTGACAGACATGTATAATTGATCAATGACCATTTCTGAGAGTACAAATAGATAACATCGTGATTAATGATTACTGGACTTGGGAGTGGATGTGACTATTATTACTACAGAATCTTGACATCTGAATTGACCTCCTCAGGAGGCAGACATTCGATTCCTAAGAATTAGAACCCTATCTCAAGTAAAACAAAGCAGGAGATGGGTGGAATACATAGGGACAGAAGGACCGACTGGAAGGCCAATGTAACATGTAGCTAGTATAGCAGTGAATGTATGGGGTTGCGATCTGTTCCAGCATTGGAATACTCAGATTAACATTCCTGCAGTCTCAGAAACAGAACATAAAACAACTAGTGTTTCTGGGAAAGATATTATACAGCACTATAAAAAATGGTCACCACCCATTAAAGCTGTACAAAAAGACAAAACAACTAGAAAGCCTTGAGAGGTACCATTAGCCATACCTTTAAAATGGTTAATGAAGGAATCAATATGGGTTAAACAATGGCCTTTATTAGAATAGAAACTGAAGGCTTTAGAACATTTGGTACAGGAACAACTAGATGCTCACCATATTTGAAGAAACAGCCAGCCCTTGGAATTCTCCTGTATTTCTTGTTAAAAAGAAATATGAAAATAGAGAATGGTTATCATATCTAAGAGTGGTCAGTAAAGTGATTCAACCAATGGGCCCTCTGCAATTAAGAATTCCTTTCTTTCCCTATTGTGTATAGTTATTAATTTAAAGGATTATTTCTTCACTACACTTTTATAGAAAAAGACAGAAAAATTTGCCTTTACAGTGCCTACTTATAATAATTCTCAGTCTACTAAGAGATATCAATGGAGGGTCCAATCACATGGAATGTTAAATAACCCCACCCTGTGCCAACATTTTGTAAGTTAGCCTAGGGAAACCGGCGATGGCATACACTTCCCTTCCCTGCAGAGTCCCATGCTCCCATAGTCACCCTCAGTGTCCAGACAGTGGTTTTTTTTACAAGTACTTTTTCTAATGAATTTTTTTATGTAAGGGACAAAGCTTTGTACTAGCATTTGGTGTTTCTGTAGAGAGAGATAAAGAATGGAAAGTGTGTTTTAAAGAAGCACAGCATTGCATGTTGTAAAGAAAGCCTTTCTTAGGCTCAGTTGAGATAGGTTGTCCTGGATCGCACTGATGACTCCTTTGTTAAAAGCATTTGAAGAAAATACCCTTTGTTAACTGATTTTGGTGTACATTGTGTCTTTAACATGGTTTTCTTCGACATCTAGCCTATCGGACTTCTTTTGCTGTAGGCCAAAGGCCATAGCAGCAGAAGGTCAGGATATAGATATAAACTATGATCTTCAAAGTGGGTACCACTTAAACAGTTTGGTTATATCCATAGACTGGGAAATAGAGGGTGTGTGACACTTTCAAAGTCACATATCTGTAGTGTGTCCTGCTCGGTTACTCTCCTGCAGTGTTAACTCCTGTTCACAAGTGGCAGATTGGCTCACTTGATAGAACAGTAGTGCACATGAGAGCTCACTGTGCACGCACCAGTGGGCAGGCACTTAGACAAACCACTGCAACTGCATAGCAACCCTGTGAAACAGGAATATACATCTCATGATAAAGAATGAACATATTATCCTTCAATCAAGATTGTATTCAATAAATCATATATCATAGTTTATACTCCTTGGAAACACTC
>NC_022026.1:4565080-4566082 GCF_000317375.1 Microtus ochrogaster | reverse complement strand
TGCTCAGTGTTTATATAATGATTTATCTTTTATTTATGAAAATAAAAGCAATTTTACTTACAAAAAAAAGAAATAATACATAAATAATTTCCCAAATTTACCATTTTATGGATGATATTTTGCTATCTGACTCAAATGTAGATACTTTAGAAAGAATGCTTGAAAAGTAAGAAAATTTTGTCTAATTTGGGATTATAAATTGCTCCTGAGAAAATACAAAGAAGAGATTCTATAAGTTATCTAGGTTTATAAGTTATCTAGGTTATAAAATAGTTTTACAGTAAATTAGAACACAAAAAGCACAAATAAGGAAAGATCAATTGTGAATTGTTAATGACTTCTAAGATTACTAGGAGACATTTCCAATCTATGACCAGGTTCTGGACTAACACTTGATCAAATAATTCATTTAAATACAATCTTAGATCATGACAAATACTTAAATAGTGCTAGTGAATTAACAGCTGGAGCTGAGAAAGAATTAACTTTGATTGAAGAGAAATTACAGGAGTTACATGTAGATCATGTGGCTCCTCTGAATCTTAACTATGTTCTAGTTATATTACCTTTCAAAATTTCTCTTACAAACATTTTAATGCAGAGGGAAGATATTATCTTACAATGGATTTTTTTTACCACAGAGTAAAAAATTAAAATCTTATGTGGAAATGGTCTCTGAATTGATTATAAAAAGAAAACTGAGATTTTATCAATGAGCAGGAATAGACCCAGCAGAGATTATATCAACTGGTATAAATTCAGTGGTTTCAATAAAAAAAATAGTTCCTTTTGCATATTGCAGATTAGCAATGATATTGAGAGGTTCTTTAAAATCCCTTAGTACCATGAGAATTGCACATAATTCTGATTTTGTAAAGAATTATAAGGACTTTTTTTCCACTTTACTTAAATTTTCTGATTTGCAACCTGCCTTTCTTGATTTATTTGTGGCAATATAGAATTATGCACTTCAGTTATTGGTGTGTCATATGCAATGCTGGG
>NC_022026.1:4561570-4564259 GCF_000317375.1 Microtus ochrogaster | reverse complement strand
AAAAAAAATAAAAGAGTAAGCTAAAAAAAACAAATTATTTTTTATATTTCATGCATGCATTTTCTACCTATGCTTAAGGTATTTTGTATATTGATGCAACTTTAGGATATATTTATCATATTGCACCATATATTTCTAATTCTGATCAAGATATTTATACATTATTTACATTTTGAGGTCATTGTCTTTATTTTGCTACACATTTATTTAAGTATTGTTTAATATTTTAGTATAAAGTCTTGGTCATTAAGCTATATATGTATTAAGAATTATGTGTAGGTCAATAGTCATCCATGTTTGTTATATTTAGACTAATCAGGTTCTTTAGATACATTGAGATTGTATTCCACATAGATAGGTAATCTTCAAGCACTTAATATAACTGTAGAATATGGCATTTAAATAACTTAGGATTCTGTTGACATGAGACAAAATTGAGCCTGGCAGCAACGATCTATTCCTAAGAGAATGTTGGCACCAAAGACACTCCAATGGACATTGTTTTCTTTTTGGCAAAATTGGCCTTTGGGCAAAGAACTTCCCCTCTCTTGACAATTGAACAAATACATGGTGTCCAGACTAGACAAATAGGATACAAGAAAAAAGACTGCCAAATCTTTCCAAGTCAGGGTAAGTCAGCTTTTAAAAATTTCCTGGCTCTGGAAATGGTCTGTCAGTTACTGTAAACTATAGTCAAAGTTGGTTGTCCCAACATTGCAAATGAGACTTGGGGTGATTGCCCAGGTAGCTGGTTGTCTCTGTCATTTCTTGCACCTTTTGAAAAATTGCTTGATTGCACTTCCTGTTTTCTCACGTAATGTTATTTCCCTTCTCAGGTCTTTGATGGAGTTGAAAACTAGATAGTCATAGCTACTTTCTTCTCATGGCTTAGTCAAGCCATATCTAACATTTAAACTCCATAGGATAGGGAAACTATTGAAACATTTAGCACATATTTTTTGCTTGATGTTGTTCATGCTGGTTATAATTCTAATTTTATACTTGAAAATTTTTCTTATTGTATACAGTTTTGTATTGGGCTTGGAACTCTCTTATTTAGACAAAATGGGAGGTGTCATAACAACTCCTTCAGCCAATGCCCTTTGTGATGCTAGCCCACTTTGGTCATTGTCTTGTGTACTATAAATGCAGATGTAGAGGTATGTGTGATCCTCTTGGCTTCTGGATGCAATTCCAATTCCTCAAACATGCAGAAGACTATGGATTTCTACTCTTTCTGTGATTTGTCCCCAAAATAAACAAACCTTTTTATACTCCATTTGGGGCTAGTGTGGAAAATTTTCATACTGCCACAATGAACCAAAAATCTCACCTTACTAAATAATAAATAAAATACAAAGCACACAGAATAAAGAAAGAATATTAAGAGCTGCAAAAGGAAAAGTTAATGTATTGTATAAAGGCAGACCTATCAGGACTAGACCCAATTTCCCAATCAAAACTAAAAGTCAGAAGGTTCTGTAATTTTTCTGCAGACAATATTAGATCATGAATGTCAGTTCAGACCTAATGTACCCAGCAAAGCATTCAATCACAATATATGGGAAAAACAAGATTTCATGCAAAACCATATTTAAACACTACCTATCCACAAATCTAGCTTTATAGAAGGTATTAGAAGGATATCCCAAATGCCAAGTCAAGAAATTAGATGCAGCCACAAAAACACAGCCAATAGATAATCCCACATGGGAAAAACCTGAAGAAGGGAAACACATAAAAAAATAACACCACAAAAAACAAAAAGAACTAACAATTGCTGGTTAATAATATCTCTTAAAATAACTGGCCTCAATTCACCTATAAAAAGACACCGACTAACAGAATTGACACAAAGACAGGATCCATCCTTCTGCTGGATACAAAAAAAACCCTCTCAACTTCAAAGACAAATATTACCTCAAAATAAAGGGTTGGAAAGAGATTTTCCAATCAAATTGACCTAAGAATTATTCTGGTGTAGCTATCCTAATATCTAACAAAATAGATGTCATACTAAAATTAATCAAAAGAGATAAAGAAGGACATTCATATTTATCACAGGAAATATCTAACAAGATGAAGTCTCAATTATGAACATCTATGCCCCAAATACAAGGGCATCCACATTTGTAAAAGAAACATTACTAAAGATTGAATCACCCATCAAACCACACACACTAATAGTGGGAGACTTCAAAATACCACTTTCACCAATGGACAGAAACTTAACAGAGAAATAGGGAAACTAACAGAAGTCATGGCTCAAATTAGCTTAAAAGTCTTCTATAGAACATTTTAACAAAACACAAAAGAATGTAACTTCTTTTCAGCACCTCATGGAACTTTCTTGAAAACTGACCACATACTCAGCAACAAAGCAAGCTTTTATAGATACAAAAAACTGAATAGTTCCCTGTATCTTATAGTATCACCATGGCTTAAAGTTAGAATTCAAGCTCTTTGTTTATGAGCTAAGCATCCAGCAAGGAGACCTGATCTTTCGGGGCCAGGGGAGCCTACATTGGGGTGAGTGTCTGACCCCGTGGCTGCAGCCCTGGACAGGGAATTCAGAAATTCCCCATCCCTCTATCCTTCCTGGGCTCTCTGCAGGGCCTCTACTCCCTGCATACTGCATCTTTCTTCCTATCTCATCCACCATTCATCCAGAACCCTCCCCACTTCGGCC
>NC_022026.1:4559214-4560940 GCF_000317375.1 Microtus ochrogaster | reverse complement strand
ACAGAAACAAGCATAAGCAACAGAATACAAGAGTTAGAAGAAAGAATATCTGATTCGGAAGATACCATAGAGAAAATAAACACATTGATCAAAGAAAACAGCAAGTTAGAATTCAAGAACAACAATTAAAGAAAGCCTACATACTCATGGAAATTGAACAATGTTCAATTGAATTATCACAATGCCGAGGAAGAAATAAAGAAGTAAAAGCCTTTCTAGAATTCAACATAAATGAATTCACTACATACCTAAACTTATGGGACACTATGTAATTGGTGCTAAGAGGAAATTTCATAGCATAAAGAACTTGAAAAAAATCTCTTACTCACAACTTAACAGCACACCTGAAAGTTCTAGGAAAAAAAAAGCAATATGTTTGCTTCTTTTTTTTTGGAAATGATATCAGGAAGTCATCACACTGAGGGTGGTAATCAACAAAATCAAAATAAATAGAACAATACAAAGGATCAATGAAACAGAGTTGGTTGTTTGAGAAAATCAACAAGGTAGACAAAATTTGATTCAACTAACCAGTAGACAGAGAGAAAATATCCAAAACAATAAAATCAGAAATGAAAAGGGGCCAGAACAGACACTGAGGAAATCCAGAGAATCATTTGGACATACTTCAAAAAACTATACTCCATAAAATTGGAAAATCTGATAGAAATAGAGAATTTTCTGGATAAGTACAACAAAACAAACTAAATCAAGACAAGATAAAAAATTGAATAGATCTATATCCACTAAGTATATAAAAATAGTCATCAAAAGTCTCACAGCAAAAGTAGCAACAAAAATCCCAGGACAAGATGGTTTCAGTGAAAAATTCTACCAGAATTTCAAAGAAGAGCTAGTACTCTGAAATTGTTCTAAACCATAGAAATAAAAAGAATAATGCCAAACTCTTTTTTGTGATGCTATAGTTACCCCAGTACCCAAATGACACATAGATGCAACAAAGAAATAGAATTACAGACAAATCTCACTTATGAACTTTGATGCAAAAATAATCAATATAAATCTGGCAAACCAAATCTAAGAACACATCAGAAAAATCATCCACCATGGTCAAGTAAACTTCATCACAGAGATGCAGGGCTGGTTCAACATATAAAAATCTGTCAATGTAACATACCATATAAAAAAGCTGAAAGAAAAAGGCCACATGATTATGTCATTAGAAGCTGAAAAAGAATTTGTTAAAATTTCACACCCCTTCGTAATAAATGTTCTGTAGAGAAGAGGGGTACAAGGAATATACCTAAATGAAATAAATTGTAGTATACAGCAAGCCAACAGCCAACATCAAACTAAATGGAGATAAACTCTAATTGATCACACTAAAACCAGGAACAAGTCAAGGCTTTCCACTCTCCATATATTTATTCAATATAATGCTCAAAGTTCTAGCTAGAGTCATAAGCCAACAAAAGGAGATAAAGGTGATAAAAATGGTAAAGGAAGAAGTCAAACTTTTGGTATTTGAATATGATGTGATAGTATACATAAGGGACCCCAAAAATTTTAAAAGGGAACTTGTATAGCTAATAACCACCTTCAGTAATGTGGCCAGATAAAAGATTAACTCAAAAAATAAATCTGTAGCCCTCCTATATACAGGTGACAAAGGGGCTGAAAAAGAAATCAGAGAAACATAACCCTTCACCATAGCCACAAACAACATAAAATATCTTGGACTAACTCTAATTAAACAAGTGGAAAA
>NC_022026.1:4550399-4558129 GCF_000317375.1 Microtus ochrogaster | reverse complement strand
TGGGCGTGTAAACTTGAGCAACTGCTTTGGAAATCTGTATGGTGGCTTCTCAGAAAATTTGCAATCATTCTACCTCAAGACCCAGCAATATGACTGTTGGGTATATACCCAAATGAAGGCATAAATCAGAAAACAATCCCACACCAGTTTGGAATTATGATTAATAAAAGGGTTATTTATTTAAAGGGAAAATTTACAGATCATTGTACTAGAGAACAGCCCTCTGTGTGACCAGGAATGGAGTTTAGTAGCCGGATGCAGAACCCAAAGCAAGAGATAGAGTGCACGGCTACCACTGCTTTTTAAAGCAAAAGAGACCATGCTCAAGTGGGCTGATATTGCAAAGGCTATTGGCTGAAGCAATTGAAGGAGCTCCCACAGCACCCAAATGATGCACAATCATACCACATGTACACCAGCTCAACTATGCTCATAGTAGCATTATTGATAATAGAACCTGGAAAAAACCTACATGCCGCTCAACCAAAAAAAAAAAAAACGAATAAAGAAAATGTGGTAAATTTACACAATGGAGTATTAGTGGTAAAAAGCAATGGCATCTTGAAATTTTCAGTCAAATAGATGAACTTAAAAAAACATCCTATGTGAAGTAACCCAGACCCAGAAATACAAATATGGCATGTTCTCACTCATAACTGGGTATTCAACTTAAAACAAAGGATAACCAGTCGATTGTCCACAACCTCAGAGAATCTAGGTAGCAAGCAAGAACCAAAGAGAGACATACATGGATCTCCTGAAAAGGGAAAATAGATAAGCTCTACTGAGTAAGTTGGGAGCATGGCGGTAGGTTGGAGGGTGAAGGGAATTTGGGAGGAAGCAGCAGGAGAAGAAATCAGAGGACCAGATGGTCAAATTGGGGGAGGGTCAGAGAGGGATTACAAAGAAAGACATATTTTGATAAAGAGATCCATTATGGGGTCAGGGAGAAACCTGTTACTATGGAAATTCCCAGGAATTCAGAAGGATGACACACCAGTTAAGATTCTAACCAATAGTGGAGACAGTGCCTGAATTGGCCTTTCTCTGTAAACAGATTGATGACTACCTTAATTGTTATATAATCGTCATCAATAATTTAACTGATGGAGTTATATTCAGAGACCCACAGCTAAGCACTGGGCCAAGCTCCAGAAGTTTAGTCGAAGAGAGTGAGGAGCAAAGGGGTCAAGATCATGATAGGAAAACACACAGAGGCAGCTGACCTGAGATAGTGGAAACTCACTGACTCTGCACTGACAGCTGAAGAACCTGAATAGGACCAAACTAGGCACTCTGAATATTCGTGACAGTTGTGTGGCTTGGGTAGTTTTTTGGGCCACTAGCTGTGGAACCAGTATTTATCCCTAGTGTATGAACTGGATTTTTGGAGATGATTCCCTATAGAAAGATAACTTGCTCAGCCTAGATGCATGGGGTTGGCCTTGGACCTGCCTCAACTTGATATTCCTGACTGTGTTGATTTCCCATGGGAGGCCTTACCCTCTCTGAGGTGTAGATGGGGTTGCGGTGGGGGAGGTTGGGTAGAAATAGAGGAGAGGAGACAGTGGAAACTTGGATTGGGATATATAATGAAAAAAAAGGTTGTTTTTAAGCAAAAAGTAAATTAATAAAGACCATATTATGATTTGATTAAAAGAACAGCTAAGTGGCTGCTTTATGTGTTATATATTGGATATTAGTAAATGTTAATATGCATTCTATATATTAAATGAAATTTCATTAGAGCTGCATGTGTGATGTAAGGCTCAAAACTTGAAATGAAAATCATGAGTTCAAATCCAGAATGGACTACATAACAACATATTATTTCATAGAAGAAGGAAAGAAAGGAAGGAAGAAGGAAAGAACAAAAAATACAGGCAGGAAGAAAAGAAGGGAGGGAGAGAGAGAAGGAAAGGAATGAGAGGTAGAGAGAAAAACATAAGAGGGAAGGAATTGTACTACATAGTCACATTATAAATGATATACAGAAAGCAAATGAATGACGCAAAGTATATGTAACCAAACACAATGGTGTTGTGTGATTCCCCTCTGTGTACTGTGAGTACCTTTGGTTAAAAAGAAGCTGCTTTGAGCCTATTGCAGGGTAGGATAGGGAAAGCCATGAATTACAGATAGAGGAGAGAGTAGGGGGAGTCAACGAGAAGCCATGTGGTCACCGCAGGAGACGGCAGATCCTGGACGCTGGAAAGAACCTTACCAGGAGGCCACAACCACAAGTCAATACACAGGTGAATAGAAATGGGTTTATTTAGATAGAAGATCTAGCCGATAAGGAGCATGAGCTAGTAGGCCAAGCAGTGTTGTAATAATATAGTTTCTGTGTGGTTATTTCAGGTCTGGGTGACCGGGACAAGAACCAGCAGCCTCTGTCAACAGATTGGCACTTGATGTGTGGCAAAAAATTTCCACATAAAGTCTAAGAGAGCTTTAAAATAAAAGGCGTTTAGACTCAGAAAAACAGGAGCAAAGTGCAGCTTCTTGGTAACAACATCTTTTCAGAGAGGCTTTGCTAGCTGGCAGGAAGCAGGGGTGCGTTTTCAGAAGGCTTACAGACTGAGATTAAGAAATGGAGGCTTCTTGTTCCATGCTAGTTGCATGAACAGTTCTGGCTCTTTCAGGAGGCCAAACACTTAAATGGGGTTTGGGAACAGAGTGCTGCAACTTATGTAATGGCAAAATAGAACTGCTGTGTGTATGAAAATCGGGCTGTGAGCATGACTTGCAGAGCTGGGAATGAACATACCTCTGCCATGTTGGGCATGGTATAGCCAACAAGGAAAGACACAAAGTTGGTCCTAGACAGACCCCTCTTCCACATTATATTTTGTGACTCACAGTGAGGGCTATGACATACACATAACATTTAAGGCTGGGCATTCCCAAGGTCTCTTTCTTTCAGTACACCTCAGTCCAGAAAAATTCCCAGCAAGGTTGAGGGCCAGTAGGTACAAAGTTATACTACTAAGGAACTATTGGCATCTGAGTGCTGTTTGACAAAGGGAAGGCAGTTTTCTTTAAAAGAAAGGCACCTGTTATATTGACCATACTCCAGGCCAGGTCCCATGCCCAAGAGTACCTGGCCAAAACAAACTAAACTTTATTTGGAAGGGAGAACATGCAGTTTGGTCGGGAGAGAGGTGGAGAAATATCTTGGAGGAGTCGAGAGAAGATTATTTATATGATCAAAATTTGTTTCACAAAATTCTCAAAAAATAAGTAAAAACATTATTTTTAAGAATGAGCCATGGCAGTTTGAAATTAAAAAGTGGTTAATGGACCAAACATTGTATGTAGTACATGGTTGTGATTTCATCATTTGGGAAGTGAGGGCAGAAAGAATAGGATCTCAAAAATATTATCACCTGCATGGAAAGATTAAAACCAACCTGTGCAACATGAGGTCTTGTTTACAAAATGTGATTCAACTAAGATAATTATGAAATGATGCTTGGAATAATGTAGAGTTTTCTGCATTATTTAAACTCAAAGAAACATGGGACAAAAGAGTGTTTTCTGGGGTAAAAAGATATCAAATATTTAGTTCTATAACAATTTGATTATACTTACAATTCAATATAGCATTCCTTTCCTCCTTGCCATTCAAATGGTAGAGTAGTGTGACTTTTCTTATATTAAAGCTATTTAGACACTTTTCATTTAACAATTTCTAAAGTTGAAGTTCAGTGCAACACATATTGCCTTATCTTTATATGTTATCTATACATTATCTTTTAAAGTTTCAGATGGAATATTTCTTCAGTATTTATTGATGTGTTAAATTCAGTTAAAGTAGACCATAGAGGCTTGGCTTGTTCAAATAATTAAAAGAAAGAAGTCCATATTTGCCTTACTCTTGTACCAGTTAGTTAGTTTCTATACACGCAGGTTGAGAATCAGTTGTTTATTTACCAGCTGAATCAGATAACATCAGTAGAAGCAGAATGGGAATGATCACGGAGGATTTCTAGTTCTAATCTCTCCAAGAGAATCACTGTTGAGGAATATATACTATTTAACATGAAAAAATATTTTTAATATAATTACTTTCACAGTGACTTGAATCTGTTAGTTTGCTTGAGTCAACCAGAGAAATGAGAAGATTGGCAGCCAGAAATTTTAGTTAAGCAAATACCTCATATGAGGTAATATAATATATATATATATATATATTAAAGAACTATTGTTTAGTAGCAAACTTGCAGAAATGGTTTAGTGTGTAAATAAAATTTTGGTGTTAAAACATTGGCATATTAGAAATGCACCATGAAAAGCTTTATATCCCATATTAGTAAAAGGAACAGGCTGACAAATGTTGTATATAAGATGCGAAGATTGTTGGTTATGACCATCATTTTTAAATGGTGATTTAGTTATCTTTCACTAACAGTAAATACTTTTAATGATGGAAGTAAAGTCTTTCTTTGAGCTAATTAATCATAACAAAATAAAAACGAGAGACTGATTAACTTTCTAGCTAAAATTTTTGATATATATAAATCTAAAATGATTCATAATGTTTCAGAAGCACTGAATTCATTTTTTTCTCTCATTTCTAACTAGAGAACCATAAAATGGAAAAGAGAAACATGTCAAATGATTTCCACTACAGTAAGTTTTGAAAAGCATTTTGTTTGGTTATTGATATTATTTCCTCTATTTAGAATATACACATGAGTGATTAAATTTTATTTTACTACTCATAAATATTTCTTTCCATAAAATGACTGCATTTTTGGAAATGAATTAAAAGACCATAATACAACTGCGGAAAGTGTTTTTGAAGCTCTGGGGGAAAATATACACTAAAAATGTGATTTTGGTTTGTAGTCACTCATAAAATACACACACACACACACACATATATATATATGTATATATATATATAATACTAAATGTATACATTGGATAGTTTGAATAGCATGCTATTTAAACTGAGAAATTTTAAAGTATGAGAATAAGAAAAGAAGAGATAATCACAATTAAAAATTAAGTGGATTCTGGCCATAAATAAAGGACATTGAGCCTATAATTCATGATCCTAGAGAAGCTAAATAAGAAGATGAACCCAAAGAAAAACATATAGTTATCCTCCTGGATATTGGAAGTAGACAAGATTGCCAGGCAAAAGTTGGGAGCACTGGGGTAGGGGTAAGGGGAAATGGGGAGAGAGAAGGAAGAAGGGGAAGATTGGGGAAAGCTTAGGGGAATGGGGTGGTTGAGATGGAGGAAGGGTGAATATGGGAGCAGGGAAGTAGATATCTTAATTAAGGGAGCCATTTTACGGTTGGCAAGAGACTTGTCTCTAGAGGGGTTCCCAGGTGTTGAAGGAGATGTCCACAGCTTGTTCCTTGGGCAGCAGAGGAGAGGGAGTCTGAACTGGCCTTAACCCATAGACACACTGATGAATATCTTGCATATCACCATAGAACTTTCATCTGGCGATGGATGGAGATAGAGACAGAGACCCACACTGGAGCACTGGACTGAGCTCCCAAGGTCCAAATAAAGAACAGAAGGAAGGAAGTCAGGACCGCCAGGGGTGCGTCCACCCACTGAGATGGTGGGACTGATCTAATGGGAGCTCACCAAGGCCAGCTGGACTAGGACTGAACGAGCATGTGATCAAACTGTACTCTCTGAATGTGGCTGACAATGAGGGCTGACTGAGAAGTCAAGGACAATGGCACTGGGTTTTGATTCTACTGTATGGACTGGCTTTTTGGGAGCCTAGTCTGTTTGGATGCTCACCTTCCTAGACCTGGATGGAGTGGGGAGAACCTTGGACTTCCCACAGGGCAGGGAACCCTGACTGCTCTTAAGACTGGAAAGGGAGGGGGAGAGGGGAGGGGAGGAGGTGGAAATTTTCAATAAATAAATAGATAAATAAATAAATAAACCTTATACATTCTAATACTTTTGAATTTCCATGACTTACAATACCGTGTTCTCATATATGCTGCTTCTATATATAACTTATTTTCAAATACTGAAGTTTTTATTTCTTTTAACAGTGCATGTATTGGTTTATATAGGTTTACATATTTTAACACCTGGTTTCCAGTTGGTAGCATGGATTAGAGAGGTGTAGGAGACTTGGTCTTGCTTGAGAAAGCATATTCCTGGAGACAGGCTTTGAAAGTAAATAGCCTTGCCTTTCAGTTCTCTCTTTCTTTCAGTTAAAATGTCTTGCTCCTGCTTCAATGTCTAACACTTACTGCCAGGTCTTCCCTTCAAGAAGATGGATTCATCTCACTCTAATTGTAATGTCAAAATAATTCTTCCTTCTCCAAATTTGATTTGCTCGTAGATCTTTAGTCAATGGACCTTTGCTTGACCATGTATTTATAAAAGTCAATGTGGTGATTAGAATGAAAATGCACTACATATGATCAAAGGAAGTGAAACTCTTAGGAAATGAGGCCTTGTTGGGAGAAGCATATTATTGGTGGTGGGCTTTGAAATTTCAGATACTCATCCCAAGACCATTATTTCTCTTTCTTCCTTCCTGCTGATCCAGATGTAGATAAAACTCTTGGCTTCTTCTCCAGCACCATGTCTGCTTGCGCATAGCTATGCTTCCCACCATGATGATAATGGACCTAATCATCTGAACTACTCAAGTAAACGTTCCTTTTTAAGAGTTACTATGGTCATTGTGTCTCTTTACCGAAAACAAAAAAAAATTAAATCAATAAATTATTGTTTTTAATATCAATATTTTTCTTTGAAACCTATCTCTTGTCACACCAAATATATACTTTCTGGATATTGCCAAAAGGAACTCTTTGGAATTCAACAGAAGAGTGTGTTCCATATTTTATTTCTGCTACAAAAGGATTAGCTGGCATTTTATAAAATAAGGGAAACTATTTCCAAAATATAGTTCAATTCATATATGACAAGGAACCTGCCCTCATGAAGTCCCCAAAATGTCATCCTCATAAACTCCAAGACTTTACCTTGTACTTTTATTGTGTAAATGCTGACCTCTAAGACTCTGGCTCCTATTATCCTAATGTCTTTTCTAGGCTTAGCCCATGCAGTGACTCTCACAGGGTACAGATCTCTGACTGGCACTCTTCCAGTGTTAGATACTAACACTGCTAATATTCCACATTTTTGAGTTAAGAGGACTCCTACAAATTTGAAGGACAGAAGAAACTGTACAAAAAGGATCTCTGTAAGCAGGTCCACTCTTCTTCCAGATACTATTTTTCTGGGCTCCACAAATCTTTGGAGTAGCCTTAAAGCTATGTGAGGTCAGCCAAACCTCTCAAGTTTATTGAACAGAGAATTCTTTGGAGGAACACCTGGAGATGTCAAACAGCATTATAACAGAGTTGGGGGAAAAGGTACATGTGCACTCTTGCTGAGCAATCACTACTCCTTTGATGTTGTCTTTACCTCAGACTTTTGTACATTGGGGCTATGATGGAAGAGTAATTTAGTAGATTTATAAAATGTTGCCAGTGTCATTCTTCCACTATTTTGACCCTTATATACTGACATCTATTTAAATGAATGTATTCACCATCTTAAAAAATAGTTTCTAGTTTCTGCTATGACAGTAAATTCATCAAAAAAATGGACCATATAATTGGTGCTCTTTCCTGAGCATGCATTATTCGCTGTATTCAAGAAATATATACTAAATATCTATCAGGAAAGGAATTGATAGATATGATTTTTTATATCTATATCTA
>NC_022026.1:4548426-4550247 GCF_000317375.1 Microtus ochrogaster | reverse complement strand
ATGTGTGTCATGTGTTCATAAGCATATAAGTTATTTGAAACTTAATAGTCAAAGAGTATCAAATATTCCATTTTTTCAATAATATGGATTATCTGGGCTATTCACTGTTATAGAAACAAAAGGAGTAGTTGCTACCAATGATTAAAGAAAGTGGTTAAGGGGGCATGTCTGACAAGTGAGTCATGCACTACAAACCCACTGTATATATTCTAGATATATGTTCATGGATGATATTCTAGACATTTGGTATAAAAATGAAATTAACACTCTTGTACTGTGCACTTAGAATTTACTGAGGATGTACTTTACATTTACATATTACCTGTGACTGTTAAAGTCATGTGTAGACAGATACTGCACTTTCATTCACAGCCAGCCAGACCTGAATTGTCATACAGAAACTATATCAATTGCAACACTGTTTGGCTGATGGCTTGGATATTCTCCTAGCTAGCTCTTATATATTAAATTAACCAATTTCTATTAATCTGTGTATCATCAGGAGGCTGTGGCTTACTGGTAAGTTTCTGGTACCTTTCTCCTTCAGTAGTTATATGATGTCTCTGCCTCCACTTTCGTTCTCCCTGCATTCAGTTTACTTTTCCCACCTACCTATTTTCTGCCCTGCCATAGGACAAAAGAGTTTTATTATTAATCATTTGCAGTAAAACATATTCACAACATGTAGAGAATTCCACATCAGTCATGAATCATAGAAGATAACTTACTACTACCACTTTCCTAAATCATCCCTCATCAAAGAAGTTTCATTTTGTAACAGACAGAGACCATTGTAGAAATTACAGCTTGTCAAAATGCAAATAACTGAGCATGGAATGCAAAGCTCCAACTGATAAGCCTACAACACAACTTACACACCCAAAACTCAGGGAATACCCTGAAAGAGGAGCTAGAAAGTTTATAAGAGGCAGAGGATCAAGACTTTTACAGGGAGAAAGCATTTTCTATATCAAGGAAGCTGCCTTCAAGAAATCCCTAAAATGTCATTCCCTGAAAAAGATTTGCAAATATACAACACCAGTTGGCAGGCCAACATGGGTGGGGAAAATTGCATAATGCCCAAGATAAAGAGTGGCAAGTAGGTAATAGGTGCTAAGAGTGAGAATCAGTTTTGTTTCAGGGATGACAAGCCATGTAATAGGATATATAAACCCAAATTGCTAGTACTGAATACATATGAAATACACTAAATGGAGTAACATAAAAATAAATATGTGTGTGTGTAATACAAGTAGGATGATAAAAATGATGAAAATTTTCAAATTTTTCTTTAATATGATTGCTTTCATTTTGACTTTACTTATGACTTGGTTCGACATCAGTGATAATTATCATAATGAAAGAAATTTGAAAGTCATTTGTGAAATATTATGGAAATATTGGTTAAGTTAAAAGAATAAATCATGAATATTTAAAGTAACATTATATGCTAATAAATGAAGAGTAAAAGTCACAACATATTTGGTTAGCCAATACCCTTTGGGAAAATTACCATGCATAATATTAAAATAGTTTTAATAATTTGAGTTAGATGCAAAAGATGTTTAGAGAAATATAAATATTTACTTCTGTTCTTTACAGATTTAGTCGCTGAGTATGTGTGCTAAGAATACAAGTTTTCATTAAAATTAAAATATAAATGTGTCAATATGATAAAAATATTCAAAATGAAGTTATATACATATAAATTATATACGTAGGAAAGAATCATGGAGTATTCAAAACTAAAGAATAATTGAGGCTCTCATAAAAGTGAAGGTAGTTACTGACACATAGTTTGATTGTGGTTATTTTTCTTTC
>NC_022026.1:4532718-4548261 GCF_000317375.1 Microtus ochrogaster | reverse complement strand
CCTCCTCCTCCTCCTCCTCTTCTTCTTCCTCTTCCTCCCTTACACCAATTCCTTTTCCTCTCCTGCTTTTGTTTTTCTTTGATTTTTGCGACAATTACTTGTGATGAGTCATTTGATGGGAAGAGAAATAGGAGGTTATTGTCTAAGACAAGATCTTCAATATCATACTTGTCTGGACTGTGGTGTTGTCCTTACTCACCTGAAAATCCAACATAAAATCATCTAATAAGATTATTTCAAGAAGTTTCCATTCTTGTTCTTGGAATTAAATTACTAGCATACTTTGAAGAATTCAAACAGTCTTTGAATAACTCTGCTTAAGGCTAAGCTAATTTCTACATAGCTTATTGGGCATTTCTTTATAACTCAGAAGTATGAGAAGGAAATTACTTTGCTTTATTTCCTTCATAAAAATTTCATTAAGATAATTTATTTATTCATCAATTAAACAGAGATAAATCAGTACTCTCTAACATTAAAAGACTTCCTAAACTATTAAAGACAAAATACATGCTATTATGACAGAAGTACATGGTGGTGTAAAAGGTCACACAGAAAAGCAATGTGTCATTTAGTTAGGAGATGGGAAAGAACAAATAATTTACAGTCAAAGGAGTTTCTGTCCATTTTCTCTGTAAATTACAATATGCTACTTGATGTGTGTGGTGAATTTCCAGCACTTGATTTAGATTTCCATGAAGTCCTTACTTTTTTACAGAAAAAAAGTTCAGCATTCTTTTGTAGTGTGATTTTTAATTGGTCTTAATAATAAAAACCAACAGTCAGATATTTGTGCATAAAAGCTAAAAGATCAGAGAACCATTACAGCCAGTCACTATTTCTTACCTCTATGAAATCCTCAGACTGACTGTGGTATCCTGTCTCTATAAGCCCTTAGACTGAATTTTATCTCTACAAAAGCTCAGTCTAAACCCTGAGCTCTTGTCTACTGCCTTATATTCCTCTCTCTGCCCAGTAATTGATAAGAAGCCTGAGCTATAGACCAACCAGTTTATAATTAATGTAGACCTCTGTATATTTCTTTGGGACTAAATGACTGTGGGACCTGGTGGAACAGAAACCTCTGTCAACATTCTTCTCTCTGCAGTAATATTCCTATAGGAGACTCGTTAGATGCTAAAATAACCAAAATTCAATCAAGCTTTGGATCCAAATAATCCACATGTACATCCTGTAATTTCTTTTCCAACAAATGAATTTCTCTCTTCAGGTTCAGCTGATAATTCTTTTAGTCTGTTTAAGTACTTGTCACCCCCTAAGGCTTTGAACAAATTACTCAGTTCATCATTTTTTTTACCTCAATAGTGGGCTGTAGATAGCAAGGGTCTCCTAGCAATCTTTGAAATTTATTAAGAGTCTGTAATCTATCTCTTCTAATTTGTACCTTTTGTGGCCTAATATTTTGTATAACTATTTTATATTCTAAATAATTAAGAGAATCTCCTATTTGTATTTTTTCAGGAGCAATTTGTGATCCCCAACAAGGCAAAATTTTCTTTCCTTCTTTAAACATTCTTTCTGAAGTATCTACATTTGAATCAGCTAGTAAGATGTAATTCAAGTAATGGTAAATTATAGCTCAAGGAAATTGCTTAAGGTTAATTTCCAACAGGTAAACCACAAAATATTGGCACAGGGTGGGGCTATTTAACATTCCCTGTGGAAGAATTTATCATTGATATCTCTTAACAGACTGAGAATTATCATAAATAGGCAACATGAAGGTTAATATTTCTCTATATTTTTTCTTATAAACGTATAGTGAATAAACTATTTTTTAAATCAATAATGAGAAGAGGCTATTCTTTAGGTGATAGAGAAGGTAAAGGAATGCTAGATTCTAGAGAGCTCACTCTTAGAGCTGTCACCATTCTCCATTTTCCAGATATCCTTTAACAACAAATAAAGGAGAATTCCATGGGCTGATTGATAGTCTATATACTGAACATCTAGTTGATTCTGTCTCGGCTGTTTTAAAGCCTGCAGTTTCTCTGTTGTTTAGGGTCATTGTTCAACCCATACAGGTTTGTTTGTCAAACATTTTAAAGGTAGGTATGTTGGTGACTTTGAAAGATCAGCAACCATTGTCCTCTATTCTTGTAAAACCTGAATGTTTGGTGTTTGTTCTTTATAATACTTTCTAATATTTCTCCTAGTAACATACATAAATTTATGATTTGTTTCTAAGATTTGGAGAATGTTAATCTGAATATTACCTTGTTTAACAAAACAAGTCATTAAAAATTCATTGTTGTTTCCCCAAGTTCCCCCCATCTTCCCCTTCTCACTTTTCTCTCCCCATCTCCCCTTACCCCCAACCCACCCTACCCCCAAGATCCCGCTTTCCTCCCCGGCAATTTTGTCTACTTCCCATAGGCAAGAGGATAACTATATGTTTTTCCTTGGGTTCACCTTCTTATTTAGCTTCTTTAGGTTCACCAATTGTAGACTCCTTGACCCTAATTTATGGCTAGAAACCAATTATGAGTGAGTACATCCCATGTTCATCTTTTTGGGTCTGGGTTACCTCACTCAGGATAGTGTTTTCAATTTCCATCCATTTGCATGCAAAATTCGAGAAGTCATTGTTTTTTACCGCAGCGTAGTACTCTAATGTATATATATTCCACACTTTCTTCATCCATTCTTCCATTGAAGGACATCTAGGTTGTTTCCAGGATCTGGCTATTACAAATAGTACTGCTATGAACATAGTTGAACAAATGCTTTTGTCATATGATCGGGCATCTCTTGGGTATATTCCCAAGAGTGGTATTGCTGGGTCCAGGGGTAGGTTGATCCCAAATTTTCTGAGAAACCGAAACACTGATTTCCAAAGTGGTTGTGTGAGGAACAGAAGGAGGGAGAACATGAGCAAGGAAGTCAGGACCACGAGGGGTACACCCGCCCACTGAGACAGTGGGGTTGATCTATTGGGAGCTCACCAAGGCCAGCTGGACTATGACTGAAAAAGCATGGGATAAAATAGGACTCTCTGAACATGGCGAACAATGAGGGATGATGAGAAGCCAAGGACAACGGCACGGGCTTTTGATCCTACTTCATGTTCTGGCTTTGTGGGAGCCTAGCCAGTTTGGATGTTCACCTTCCTAGACATGGACGGAGGGGGGAGGACCTTGGACTTTCCACAGGGCAGGGAACTGCTGACTGCTCTTTGGACTGGAGAGGGAGGGGGGAGAGGAGTGGGGGGAGGAAAATGGGAGGCTGGGAGGAGGGAGAAACTGTTTTTTTTTTCCTTTTCTCAATAAAAAAATTCATTGTTGGCTTTAATTTTCCTCTCTGTCCTTCTGGCTCTATACATTCAACTATATTTTACTTGAGACAAAGTTCTAATTCCTATAAACTGTGAATTTATCTCCTTTTTCTTTCCTGAAAAAAATCCACTAAGGAATCTATGAATTCTGAGACTGAATGACATGAGCCCTAGTCTCCTCATACTTTATATTCCTCTCTCTACCCAGCCATATCAGTTCCCATCTCTACCTCCTTAGTGCCGGGCTTAAAGGTGTGAGCCACCACCACTTGGCTCTATTTTTATTATAGACTGATTAAATCTCGTGTAGCTCAGGGTGACCTTGAAGTCACAGTGATTCATTTAAATCAGTCTCAGTGCTGGGATTAAAGGCCACCACTGCCTGTCTTCTATGGCTAACTAGTGTGACTAACTTCACACTCTGATCTTCAGGGAAGCTTTATTTGTTAAAGCACAAACAAAATATCACCACAGTCTTCCCTTTGACCTTATCTATTATTGTGTGTACCTTCAATAAAGTACTTATTGCATCCTTGTGATTTTCTGTCATCCATACCAGCATCAACTTTAAGGTCATTGATGGCAAAATAATGTTTAAAATCACATATCACTTATCTGACCATAGATAATGAAGCATCAGCATGTATGTAATCAATACTGCATATTTCAATAGTGAGACTGATTCAGTTGAAATGTTTAAAATAGAAAATAAAAATGGCAGATTAAACTGAACTACAACTTATGTTACATTATTCTCTTTAATTTGGACTTGTCTATTATGCTTTCTTCTAATGGAATATGATGTCCTGACATCTAAACACATTCTTTGGTGGATTTTTAAAACTCCAAACAATTCTTTAAGTCTAACTATATGACTACTAAGAATTTGAAACCGCATAATAAGGCCTAGATTTGCCCAGCCTTCAAGCCAACCCTGCCAAGAAATAAGGCCTGAATGAAACTATCCTTTACTCTCTATGTTAGTCCAGGTGTTAATTGAATAGGAAAACATGAATTCATGAAGTAAAAGAATTATTAAGTAAAATGTTCCCTGTATTCATGAAATAATTTTCATTATGTCAAGTAAAGTGGCTATTATGTTATAATTGAGTTTTAAAATAGTTTAATTGGTAATACCTTAAAATTAAGTTTCAAATCATATAATATTCTAACATCATATGAAAAATTAAATAAGCAAAAAAGAACAATATATATATATAAACAATAAAACAACCTATTTATTGTATAAACCTTGGAATTTAATCTTTTTCATATTTATCTCATCACATGGGTTATGTATTAGACCAATCCATTGTTAATCTATCAAAAATCTATTTAGATCTTTTTCAAAGTAAGGTAGCAGCAATATCACTTATGCATAAAACATTTTAGCATAGATATCTTTAATTAGAGTTGACTATGATTACACTCAAATTTTTCTTTATAGTAAAAATTTGCATTCAGTAAACTATTCAAATTTTAAGTGACCTTTTCCTGTGCTTTGACTGACTAATATACTCTTATAATCCAAAACTACATGAAAGTATATAGCATTAGTTTGATTCCAGAAAGCCTCTTCATTGCACTTCTAGAACAATAGCTGTATCTAGCAAATCAAGAAGGCATTTCTTTCTGATTTTTCTTTTGCTATATTTTGACCTCAGCTAGAGTTTTATATAAAATTGTTATAAATTCTTTGTTATTTTACTATCTTTTCAGTCAGATGGATGTTTATTAAAGTAGATAAACAATTTTACATTTGTAATAATAATTTGTGAAGCATCCAGTTATATTACATCCTTGCCAATATTTGCAAATATCAGTTTTAATAACTGCAGTTCTTTTGGATGTAATAGGAAATGATGGAGAAGGTGTTTTATTTTTAGCGGGCTTAATGGCCATTTATTTTACTTGATGTTAAAATCTGCTCAAGTTTTTTGTACTGTGTAATCATCTTTTATTATTGATTGATAAGGCTCTTTAGATATCTAGGGTATGTTTTTAGTCTGGTTGTACATTGAAATTATTTTTCATTTTCTGTTTATCCAGCCATTTATTTTTTGTTTGAATAAGTGGAAGTTTTCTGTCATCAGTATTGCTTTATGCTTCATGTGTAAAATCCCCACTCAACCTCAATCAATAAAATTATTTATGCATATTTCCTTTATATGTTTCAGAGATTTTATGTATTATTTTGTTAATATGAATTAGCACAAACTATTTTCAGACATGATACAAAATAGTTGTTAAGGATTATTCTTCCAGCTCTTCCATTTTCATTCATTGAGAAAATTATTTTTGCCATTAGCTTTGATGACTTTTTCAAAAGTCAACTAATCATTTAAAACTACCAAGACAGTCTACTTTGATTTCTCAATTGGTTTTATTATCCTAAACCATTACCATATTTTCTTAATTCCAATGGTTTTGCAGTAAATCTTAAAAACCTGCAGTAGAAATCCTCAAAATAAATTTTTCTGTTACAATATTCCTTTAGATATCTTGGATCATTTTCCTTTCCACATACAAATTTTGTTGTTGTTTTTCTCAAGGCAGGATTACTCAGTAGCTTTGGAGCTGAAAACTAGTTCCTGTAGTCCAGGCTAGCCTCAAACCAACAGAGATGTTCCTGCCTCTGCCTTCCAAGTGCTGAAATTAAAGGTATGTGCCACCACCTCCTTCCTTCCACATACATTCTTAAGTCTATAGTGGAAGTATACAGTAGTCCATTTGTGTATATGTGTGTGCATGTGGATACATACACACACAGACACACACTGCACACTACTCCTTGGAAAAATTTGCATACTAAAGACACATAGTATAGCCCATGTAAATAGTAGACCCTATATTTTTTAATAAAAGAAACTTCCAGTTTCTTCACAAAATTATTTGAAATTAAGGTTGAATACTTTTACATGTAATTTGTTGCATTCATTTATTATATATGGTTGTTATTGCTCCATTCTGAATGAAATTGGATTTTTAAAATAATTTTTAAAGTTCCCATTGGAGAAGACTTTAACTTCTTCATCTTGGTTTCATCCTAATTTACTATTGTTATTTTTTAAGGCTATTGTGAAAAGAATTGCTCTTCTGATTTTTTTCTTGGTATTCATTATTGGTTTATAAATGCTCATTATACATCTTAGAGAATTTGACTCACATTAAAGGACTATTTGGCTCTGTTCTTTAAAAATATTTTATTTATTCTTTGATGTATATATTCTATTTTATCATATTTATCATACACTACTTCTCTGTAGTGTTCCTACCCTGTTGTACTCCTAATTCCATGTCTTATTTTTTATGGTTATTAATAATTCTTGGGGTCCAAATAATGCTGCCTATATGATGTAAGGGTAATCTACTAGGAAATAAGCATCAAACAGGCAATTTTTCCCTCTTTAGCTATTTTCATTCTAATAACATGTTTTCTTCAGGTAGAGGCAGAGTTTCAGCATCCCCTCCCCATCCATACTTGAATTTGTACAGGCTTGATCTTGTGCAGGTCTTGTGCAAATGAACATAATGACTGTGAGTTGACATGGACAATAGCACTGCTATGCTACCTATATTCTTACCCCTAACTCTATTACATGTTTCTTCAGATCATTATAGTTTCACAGTTTCTTCTTAGTTTTATGAAGCTCATTTTGCATCGCTGATAGATTGCCTTAGGCAAAAAGCTGTAATCTATGGAATCCAGCCATAATCTTTTTATTTAAATGTAATTTCCATAAAACAATTGCTTGCTTCTCCTTACTCTGTACTCCCCCATTTCCTCAGATTTGTGGGCCCTCTGGATATTGTTAAGCTAAGAAGTAGTTTTATATTATCAGTCAGAGAACATTTAAATTAAGTAATTTTTTGATCTATAAATAAGACAAGTACTTTATTGACTATTGTGCAACTGTAACATTATTTCTGAATTTGGATGGAATAAATTATATAAAAATAAATAGATACACGTACTTTAAGAAAAGTCTAATTCTGCCATTTTCTCTATTTTGTTGTGACTTTTATAGAAAGTGAAATTATTAGTAATATTTAAATCTTGTCTATATTTTTGGTTAGTGAAAGTCTTTTTCCACTAAAAGCGAGTTTAAATCAACAAGTAATTCCAATCTTAAGTGTAAAATTAAATATTGTTAAACATGTCTTTTGCACTATAGATGAAGCATTTAAGCTGAAATCCTCAAAGCACATTTACTTAAAGTAAGTACTAACCCCATGTGGTCTGACATTTTTTGACATTTTTATGTGTTGTCAGATAAGGTTATAAGAAACAAAGTTGTTTTTCTAAGCACAGTATTTTGACAATGTTCATATTTCAAATCTAATATCATGGTATTCACAGTATGATTCTTAAAATAAGCTCACTTACACTCTAAATTATACATTTCTAGCACACTGTAAACAGGATGTGTTGTTTACAGCTGTTTAGATCCACTAAATATCTGTAGATTTGCTTCCTCAGCTAGGGCAGGAACTTGCTGGCTATAACTCCCTGCCTTGTTCAATAACTTCCAGTAATTATCAGGTATAAGATGCAATAAATTCATGTAATAGACTGCCCCTTTGCTATAATATACAATCAGAGGCAATCAATGCTTCTTACAATAAGGAGAAGAATTACAACAGTGTTTTATTTTATGGCTTTGGTGATACAGCTTTGCAAACCACCAGAGGGAGTAGAGTTAAACTTCAGTGGTCAAATTCCAATGCCATAAAACATAGCCCCAGGCTGACAATTTACGAAGTAGCGGCACAACAAGAGGCTGTGTACTTCTCAGCAGACTATTTTATTTGTTCATGCATCTAGCTAGTCAAAGACCTCTGTGTATTGCTGATTTTTCTGTTCATATGCCTAGAATAATGAAAATCTCTTTGAATACAATAAATAATAATCAATTATAGTCTTTGACCATATCACTAAAAGAAAAAAAGTTAGACATAACTGATAACGAAGAGTCCAGTATTACAGTAACCCACAATGACTTGCTCATTATGCAGTTATATTTGTTACAGTTTAAGAAATATAATTTTATTGTGGTTTAAATCAAACGGTACTTTGAGCCTTGCCTAGTTATGCTTAAAGTATAATTACACGCTACATATCTTAGTAAGTAAATGAAAGGATTTTCTTGGTTATTTGTTATAAATTTCTCCTATGCCCATAGTTAAGTGAAGGCCAGGCCTCTAAAGTGTTTCAACTATAATGCACATTGAATATAAAACAGTCCATTAATTGGGATAATAGGTCCCAGCATGTAATTGCATTTCTTAGGTGCTGTGGATAGCAACTGAGCGAAGGGGTATTTATTCAAGGTTGTTAGTCACCCATGGATAACTTTATTTGTCCACTGATGCTTAAATAAATGCATCATCCATCAGTAAGAATAGTTATGAAGAAGTTTAAAACAAAAATCATTATTGCTTCTCAAATTATGAAAAGAAACAGTATATAAAAGTTACTGAAGAATGTCACAATAAAATCTTTCCAATGTATCAGGTTAACTTTTTCAGGATAGTGTACAGTAAAATATTGTGGATACTGAAGAATAAATATGAATCAAATTTGATGGTATTTTTCTTGACATTCTACCTCTCAAATATATGTAAGACACAAAATAAATATCATCAGGCCATTTTGTGTCCTGTGAGTCTGCGTAGTTTTGCAAGAAAAACATGAGTTTATCAACAATCTGTGAAAAATGCCATAAACCTCTATAATCTCTCAAATATTTTGGAGAATATTTAACTCACAATTGTAAATGTTCTTTTAGATTTTCCTTTAGTACTTGGTTATATATTTAAAGGAGTTAAAAACATATGATTTATTTTATTATGTAGAGTCCTCAACACCTTGTTTAAGAACAGTCAAGAGGTCTCTTGGTTATAGAATAATCCACACGAATTCTTCTACCATCCAGCTCCATTCCATTTGCTTTTTCCATAGCCTCCTTAGAGTCATCTATCCTCTCAAAATACACAAAAGCAAATCCACATGACCTGCCAGTTCGCTGATCATAAACTACATTGACACCACTCTGAAGGCGTAAATCACAAACAATCCACACCAGTTTGGAATTATGATTAATAGGGTGGTATTTATTTAAAGGGAAAAAAACTTACGGATCACCGCCAGACAACAGCCCTCTGAGCAACCAGGAAGGGAGTCTAGTCGCTGGCGGAGCAGGAAGTGAAGAGAGAGAGGAGAGGGAAGTGGCTGCTTTTTTAAAGGGAGAGAGACCACGCCCCAATGGGCTGGTATCTCAGCAGCTATAGGCTGGAGGAGCGGAAGAACCTCCCGCAACACCACTCAATGGTCCATATCGAGAAAATACTTCACAAAGATCTCTTTCTGTTGTGTACAAACTGAGGCCAAACACTCCCAGGCAACTTTTGGGATCTGGATTCGCCCTGCTGCCTGTATGTCTTCTGTGATTAGACATTGGAGAATGACTCCGGCTTCTTTTTCGACGATACTCTGGAGTATAGGATCTACTTCGACATTGTCTCCTATGAGAGTGGGACCTCGAGGACTGTAGCTTCTATGAGAATGTCTCCTTGACCTTGACCTGGATTTTGATCTTGATTGAGAATGGGATTCAGAACGTTTGGAAACCCGTGATGGACTACGAGTTCCTGACCTGCTCTCTGATTTTACGTGAGCAGGAGTTCCCGTTGGAGATTTTGACTGAAAGCAAGACTCTCTGTCCTCAAAGTTGTTCTCCTCTACATCATTCATGTCGGCCAAAAGCTCATACACCTACACCAGGTATTTACATGGGCAGACCACCTCATAGTGGTGGTGAAGGTGGTGGAGGAGGAGGAGGAGGTGGCCGAAGCAGCGGCAGTGGTAGACGACGAGATTCTTACTATGATAGAGGATATGATTGATCGAGGCTATGACAGATACAAAGATTACGATTACCAGTACAGAAGAAGGTCGACTTCTCCTTATTACAGTCGGTATAGATCACGGTCAAGATCTCGTTCCTATAGCCCAAGACGCTATTGATATTGATAATGGAGTGGTTGTGGCTAAGGACTCCTTTTCCCTTCTTTTTTTGATTCTGGATTTCCAAGCTTCTAATGCTTCCCAGTCCTCAAAACAAAACCCTGGTTATTTAATCTGTGGCCAACTGTGTTTCCGTTTTACATCCTTTGTTACTCTCTTAATGGTGTAATTGTCATTTAAGTTGGTCAACATCTAAGTAAAAAAGGAGCCCAGTGGGGGAAAAAAAGAACAATCAAGAGGGAAGAGGGAAGCAAGATATATGTGAAAACATATCCATGAGAGGAAGCCAAGATTATCCTCTTCCTGAGACATCATTAGCAAGACTAAAGTAAGGTTCTGAAATTTCAATTCTATTGACTACAATTGCCATGAGGCTCTGTGATATGAAAAACTACTCACCAATCCCCTCCACATGGATTATTATTTCTTTGTTTTATTTTTCTCCATATCATTCCCCAAACGTTTTGTTTCTTGAGTAACATATGTATTTTCTATATTCTTTTTTATAACACATACAGTAAAAAAATGATTTTGAGTAGCTGACTGAGTGATTTAATAGATATTCCTCTTTTTTGATGTTAAGTATGCATTCCTAGAGATGGGGGAAAAGTTATATTGAAGGAGGAGGCTTTTAAAAAAAACTAAGTGAAATTCAAGCGCTCCCTTCTATTGATAACCTTTTTATCACCAGGAAATGTTCTCAGCTCCTACCCATATAAAGAGTTTTTGTTTTTGCTTTGGGTATGGATAGAATCATGTCTATAATAATGGAATTGTATTATATAAAGCATTATGATGCTTTTACCTTCCCTGGTGGTCTTGTTAGAAAATAATGATTTGTATTTTGTAGATATTCTTTCATTTTGCTTTTATGTTCAATCCTTTATCTAGGTTTTGCTATATATAATATAGCCAAATAAAGACCAATTAGCCCTAAAATTTCAAAGTTTGAGTTGACATAGGAGCTGACGGAGTTATAAAGTTAATTTTATACTCTTCCAACAGGACATCAAAAAGAGTATGAATAAAGAGCTCTACTTGATAGAAAAATCTGTTTATGTTTTATCAAGATGTCAGAACAGTAGTTAATTAACTAACATTGTAAGCATTCTTATTTTCTTTACAAATATGAAAGCAATATGTCAATATACTAATTACTTCATAACTGAAAGCTTTCAGGTATAATTTATTTTAGAAAGGAAACCTTGCTTGTTTTCTATGTTTTAATGAGAGTAATTTTCTAATTGCAAAGTGTATACATTCCTTATTATAGCACTAGCTGGGAAGATAAACAAAATCATATAAAAAACTACTAATTTTGAAGTTATACTTAATTGATAACCTCACATATTATCTTTGTAAAATAATGCTTCTTTACTTTTTCCATAGCATGTCAGGAAGAAATGGCATTATGTTTATGATATGATACTTTTCTAACCTAAAGATTAGAGCTTTTACTTTTCAGGAAAACAAATTCACATATATTGTTTTTTTTTATAATAAGATTTGGTTTAGTAAATAAAACAAAAATAAAAGAAATAGACTAAAAATAGCCACATAAAGGAATGAAAATACAAAGAAAATATGGATACTGTATGTTTTTGTTGTCTTTGAATTGTTTTACTGCTGAAGAAGAAACAACAGCTGCTAAAAGACATTTATAAATGCTGCTGGGTTAATCCAATCTATATATTTTGAAAATGTGTTGACTTCAATATTTAAGTCAAAAAATATGTTACTTTGGAGAAGAGGTTTTGCTTTTATTTCTATAGGAAATGAGAGCCTGTGGATTTATTCTTGTTTAAGAAAAATAAGGTATGACCAAGGAAGATCCACTGAAAAATTTCCATTGGGGAAAAATGATCCAGAAGATCCAATGTTTTTTAGTACATTTTTTGCAGCTTCTTCTGAGTTCTACATCTAGAACAGTTTCAATACTGCTGGTTGAGATAATACAGCCTCACAGAATACTCCAGTCAGGACTTGACCATGATCCTAAATATTCTTTGGGTTACCATTAGATTGCCAGCATCCCCAGTCAGCTGAAAGTAGTATAGAAAACTATGTCCACATTCCCAAAACTTGAATTATAGATGTTTGTTCTGTTTAGAGTGTTGGTTACAAGTGTCTATAGATAATTGTCAGGAAAAAAGCTAAACAAAAGAGATTAGATTCAGTGTTTCTGTTTTGAAAAGAAGAGGGGAAATGCTGTGGGATAATATTCTTGTACATTGTAAAGTTTTGTTATTTATATTGGTTTAATAAAATGCTGATTGACAACTAGCCACACAGGACACATAGGTGGGGCAACTAGACTAGAGGAATTCTGGGAAGAGGAAAGGCAGAGAGTCAGTCATAATCTAGACATAGAGGAAGCAAGATGAGAATGCTGCACTGAGAAAAAGTACCAAGTCATGTGGCTAAACATAGATATAAATGATGGATTTGTTTAAATTGTACAAGCTAGTTAATAATAAGCCTGAGCTATTAGGTCAAAGAGTTTATAATTAATATAAGCCTTGGTGTGTTTCTTTGGGTTGGAATGGCTGCAGTACTGGGTGGGACAGGAACACTGTCTATATATAAGCTACTAAACGAGTGGCAGAATTGATTTTTTAAAATTGTGAAATTTTGATATATCTTGTATTACTTTCCCATGCAGCAAAAAATGCGTCCTTCTCCTTTCAAAATATCTAAAGACTTTCAAAATCTCCTTTCAAAATCTATAAAGACTTTCAATTTGAAATCATAATTGGTACATGTTTAGATTCTCAATCAAATAGGTATAAACATCTCACTTTTATAGATGGATTCACTAGCATTTAATAATGCTTCATTATTAGATATTGCTTACTGTTCAATACATGAACAAGCACGGATATTATATATGGCCTCCCTAGTGCTAGGATTAATCACCTGTGATCCCAAATCCTAGGATCACCTTTGTGTGAGCTCTATTTCCTTTTTAAACTGGATTAATCTCATGTAGCCCAGGGTGGCCTTGAACTAACAGAGCTCAGTCTGCCTCTGTCTCCTGAGTTGTGGGATTAAATGTGTGTGCTACCTCTAGTGGCAACTCTAGTGGCTGGTTGCACTGCTTCCCTGATATCTCATTTTCACCCCCAGATAACTGATTGCAGGCTTCTATTATTAAGACCAATTAAAATTTGTGCTACATAAGAATGTATAAATGGTAGGCTTCTTGTTTGAGTTTTCAATCCAATCCAAAGCTAACCTGAAAATACAAAGAACACTTTCTTCCCTATCTTCCTTCTACTTTCTTCATTTCCTCTCTCTCTCTCTCCTCTCTCTCTCTCTCTCTCTCTCTCTCTCTCTCTCTCTCTCTCTCTCTCTCTCTCGCTCTCTCTCTTCCTGCCTTACTTACTTACTTCTGTTTTATTCTACATGTATTCAAATAAATCTTTGTAAAATTCCAAGTTTACCACATCCTAACAAAAGAGAATTCAGAGACAGGATAAGAAGCCATCTTTAAAAATGGTAAGGAAAGTCACTAAAAAATGACCTCACTCCACAGCAACCATCAACAGTAAATCCAGAAAGGGTGAAGAGTATGATTTTCAAAGTGAGAACATTGCAGAACTGTCCAGTTTTAAGTAAATATAATAAAGCATGTGAATAAACAAATACATTTGGTTTATGTTTAGGAAAAAAGCAATTTAATAGAAACTATCTCTAAGGAAGCACAGAATTTGAACTCACTGAAGATAAACTTTAAATCAGCTAAGTTAAATATCCTCAGTAAGTCAAAGGAAACCATGGGCAAAGACAAACAAGATCTAGGGAATGATCTCTCACCAAAGGATATATTTTAATGTCAAAACTTTTCCAAAGCAATAAAGAGAAATTTGAGAGCTGAAGTGTGTAACAAAGACATTCTACTTAGAAGATCTCTAAAGAACAAATTCAGCAGATGAAATAACTGACTGATATGAAAAAAGATTAATTAAGATTATATAGTTCAAAAAGGAGAAAATATACAAAATGTAGGAAAATTAATATAAGAGGAAACTTAGGGTATACCATCAAGGATATTTGTAGGTGTTCCACCAGCAAAATGGTGGAACAGCCCCACTTTAAGTCTTCTAATTTCACAGATTAAAGTGATTTGTAGGGACATTGCATTTAGATAAAAGGTAAAGAAATATAAATGGAAGCCTGGCGGTGGTGGCACATGCCTTTAATCCCAGCATTCGGGAGGCAGAGGCAGGTGGATCTCTGTGGGTTCGAGGCCAGCCTGGTCTAGAAGAGCTAGTTCCAGGACAGGAACAACAACAACAACAACAACAACAACAACAACAACAAAGCTATGGAGAAACCCTATCTCGAAAATCAAAAAAAAAAAAAGAAAAGAAAAAAGAAAAAAAGAAATATAAATGGAAAACTAATCTGTTGTGTTTGTGGGAGTCAAATTTAGAAATAATATTTCCCAAAAGATTATGTTTTGACTTGATTACTTAAAAAAAAAAGTATCTACCAAGAGGACAATGAGGAGTCACGCATGCTAGTGCCTCTTCATAAAGTATGGTCTATATGTCAAAAATGTTGTTGAATTGGGTTCCAAAATGCTATAGTATTAGGAGTCGACCTCTTTCATCCTGATCTCAAATCATTATTGCATAAAAAAAGGACCAAGGAGGATTTATCTTAGTCTTTTGGGTATGATTTCTAGTGTGCATTCCATAGAATATTCTAACAGAGTTAGTTCTGTTTAGAGCCTTAGAATTATCCCACTCATACATATAACTCATGCTTTTATAACATGAGTTATATGTATGAATGACAAATACAGACAAATTCAAACAACTAAGACTAGAATAAATACCCACCTTGAATGCACAAATACTGATACTTATCCACAGGATGAATAATAATCAAGGGATTATGACAGTATCAAGCACAGATAATATTATGGGGGTAATTTTACATGAAGAAATTGCTAATTCAAAATAGTTATTTTATGAAAGGTAAGCACAGACTTCAAAGAAATACAGAGAAGCAATTTACAATTTATCAGAGAAATTTATCAGATTGATATAATACCTTGAAAATCATGTATCACTTTTTTAAAAATATAAATGCCCTATTCCCAGCATCCATCTCAGGCAGCTCCTAACTATCTGTGATTCCAGTTACAAGATCTCTGTGGACATTTGTTCACATACACACACACACACACACACACACACACACACACACACAC
>NC_022026.1:4489450-4506122 GCF_000317375.1 Microtus ochrogaster | reverse complement strand
CGAAAAACCAAATAAATAAATAAATAAATAAATAAATAAATAAATAAATAAATAAATAAAGCATGGCATATCAAGTTGCAATAAGAATAAGAAACTCCCCATGTATTAACTTTGGGAAAAATGATACAGTATGAGAAGTAAGGTCCCAGGAGCCAATAAAAATGTTAAAGACAGACCCTGATCTCACTATTAGGTGTCTAATAAAAGGGCCAAGCCACACAACTGTAACATGTTTGTAGACTGCATAGATCAGTCCCATTGTAGGCTTCCTGGTTGTCAGCTCAGTATCTGTGAGCCGCTATCAGTGCTCATAGGTGTTATTTATATAAGCATTGCCATGGTGTTCCTGTTTCCTCTAACTCCTACAATTCTTTCTTTTCCTGCTCAAAATTCCTGAACTCTTCCTCAAGTTTGTCTGTGGGTCTCTGCACCTGCCTCCATCAGTTGCTGGTTGACAATTGGGCAAGGCACCAATGTTGTCACAGGAGAGAACCAGATCAGATCAGGCTACTTATCCACTATTGCTAGGAATCTAAACTGAGGTCCTCCCAGTAGACTCCTAGGAGATTCCCCTGGCACCATGCTTCTTTTTGACCCAACTGCCCCACCCAAGCATCCCCCTCAGCATTCTTCTCCTCCTTGCTCAAACCTGATTGCTCATGTTGCCATCCCCACCTCTCCTCAGTCCTCTCAAGAAATATCTTCTATTTTCCCTTTTCAAGGATATATGGGGACACCCCCTCTGAAATCTCCTTGTAATCTAATCTCTCTGGGTCTGTGGGGTATAGCATAAATAGTCTTTATTTTAAAACTACTATCTACTTATGAATGAGTACATATCATGATCATGTTTGTCTTTTTGGTCTGGATTAGATCACTCAGGATGATTTTTTTCTACTTCCCTCTATTTGCCTTCAAATATACCAACATTTGTCTTTTTAACAGCTGAATAATTCTACATTGTATAAATGTATCACATTTTCTTTATCCATTCCTCAGTAGATGGACATCTAGGTTATTTCTGGGTTCTGGATTTTATAAAAGATGGTGATATAAACACAGATGAGCAAGCATTCATGTTGTATGATTGAGCATCACTTGGGTATATGCCCAATAGTGGTATAGCTAGGTCTTGTGATAGGTTGATTCCCAGTTCTCTAAGGAGCCTCCATACTGAATTCCAAAGTGCCTGTACAAATTTGTACTTTCACTACCAATGGAGGAGTGTTCCACTTGCTCAAAATCCTCTCCAGCACATGTGATCCCTTGTGTTTTTGATGTTAGCCATTCTAACAGGTAAAAGATGGGATCTCAGATTGATTTTGATTTGCATTTCCCTGATGGCTAAGGATATTGAATATTTCCTTAATGCTTCTCAGTCTTGATTTTTTTTTTGTCGAGAATTATTGGATAGATCTGTACTCCATTTTTAAGTGGATTATTTAGTGTGTTGGTATCCAGTTTCTTGAGTTCTTTGTATATTTTAGAAATCAGCCCTCTGTCAGATGTTGGGTTGGTGAAGATCTTTTCCTACTCTTTAGGTAATAATTTTGTTGTATTGACAGTGTCTTTTGCCTTACAGAATTTTTTTAATTTCATGAGGTTTCATTTATTAATTGTCAATCTTAGTGCCTCTTCTATTGATGTTCTGCTCAGGAAGTTGTCTACTGTGCCAATGCCTTAAAAGTTATTTCCCACTTTCTCCTCTGTCAGTTTAAGTATAACTGGATTCATGTTGAAGTTTTTGATTCACATGGATTTGAATTTTATGTGCTGTGAGTAATAAGGATCTATTTGCATTCCTCTAAATTTTGCCATGCTGTTAGACCAGCACCATTTGTTCAAGATGTTTTCCTTTTTTCCCATTGCATGATTGTGGGGTTTTGCCAAAAATAAGGTGTCCATACATGTGTGGGTTTGCATCTGGGATTTCTATTTGACTTCATTGATTCACCTGTCTGTTTTCATGCCAGTACCATGCAGTTTTTATTACTATAGCTCTGTAGTAGAGCTTAAATTCAAGGATGGTTATACCTCAAGAAGTTCTTATATTGTATGTTATTGTTTTAGCTATCCTATATTTTTTATTTTATCATATGAAGTTGAGTATTGTTCTTTCAAGTTCTGTAAAAATTGTGTTGAGATTTTATTGCAGATTTCATTGAATCTGTAGATTGCTTTTGATTAGCTGTACATTTTTGCTATATTAATCCTACTGATCCATGTGTATGAGAGTCTTTCCATCTTATTCCATCTTCTCTAATTTCTTTCTTGAAAGAACAGAGGTTCTGTTATACAAATCTTTCACTTGCTTAGTGAGAGTTGCACAAAAATTTTATACATTATTTGAAGTTGTTGTAAAGGGTGTTGACTTTCTGATTTCTTTCTTGGCACATTTATCATTTGTGTATAGGAGGGCTAATTATATAATTTTTTTAGTTAATCTTGTATCCGACAATGTGACTAAAGTTGTTTATTTTCTGTGGGAATTTCTTAGTAGAGATTTTGGGGTCACTTATATGTATATACTATATGTCATCTGCAGATAATGATAATTTGACCTCTTTCTTTCCAATTTGTCTCTGCATGATTTCCTTTAGTTGTCTTACTGTTCTAGCTAAACCTTCAGGTACTACACTGAATAGGTGTGGAGAGAGTGGAAACCTTGTCTTGTTGCTGATTTTAGCTGAATTGCTTTAAGATTCTTTTCATTTAATTTGATGTATACTTATTAATTTGCTGTATATTGCCTTTATGTTTTTTTAGGTATGTCCCTTGTATCCATGATCTCTCTAAAACTTTTATCATAAAGAGATGTTTGATTTTGTCAAAAGCCTTTTCAGCATCTAATGAGATAATAATGTAGTTTTTATTTTTCAGTTTGTCTATATGGTTGATTACATTGATAGATTTTCATATGAAGAACCATCCCTGCATCTCTAGGATGAAGCCTTCTTGATCATAATAGATGGTCTTTTTGATGTGTTCTTGGGTTTGGTTTGTCAGTATCTTATGGAGTAATTTTGCATCTATGTTAATGAATGAAATTAATCTGTAATTCTCTGCTTTGTTGGGTCTTTGTGTGGTTTCAATATCAGAGTAACTGTAGATTCATAAAAAGAATTTGGCAATGTTCCTTCTGATTATATATTGTGAAATGATTTGGAGAGTAATGTCATCAAAAATCTCCCAACACCGCCCCCCCCCCCAAAAAAAAGCCCAGGGTCAGACAGTTTTGTTGAAGAATTATACTTGGCTTCAGAAGAAGAGATAATACCCTTTCATTTCTGATTTGATAATTATGGATATTCTCTCTCTGTCTTTTGGTTAGTTTGGTAGGTGTTTGTCTATCTCATTGACTTTCTTTGAACCAATTCTTTGTTTCATTGATTCTTTGTATTGTTTTGTTTGTTTCTATTTTATTGATTTCAGCTCCTAGTTTGCAAATCTTCTCCCATCCACTCTTCTTAGGTGTGTCTGGTTTTGTTCCAGTGTTTTCATATGTGCTGTTAAGTCTTTTCAAATTCTTTGTAAAGGCACTTAGTGCTATGAACATACCCCTTAACATTGCTTTTATTATGTCCCATGAGTTTGAATGTTATGCATTCATTTTCTTTGAATTCTATGAAGTCTTTTGTCTCTTTATTTCTTTCTTGATTCAGTGATAACTCAGTAAATAGCTATTCAGTTTCCATGAGTTTGTAGGGTTTTTGGTGTTTCTGTTAAAAACCGGCTTTAATCTATGATAGTCTGATACGATACAGGATGTTATTTCAAATTTTTTGTATCTGTTGAGGCTTGTTTTATGGTTGAGAATGTGGCCAATTTTAAAGTAGATTCCATGTGGTGTTGAGAAGAATATATATTCTTTTGTGTTTGAGTGAAATGTTCACTAGATACCTGTTAAGTATATTTGACACATGACATCGGTTAGTTTTTTCTGTGCTTAGTTTCTGTCTGGAGATCCTGTCCAGTAGTGAGAGTGGGATGTCAAAGTCTCTCACTATTATTGTGTGGAGTTCTGTGTGTGATTTAAGTTTTAGTAATGTTTCTTTTATAAATTTGGCTTTACATTTGGCACATAGATGTTCAGAATTGACACATCATCTTGGTGGACATTTCCTTTGATAAATATGAAACGTCTTTCTTGATCTCTTTGATTAATTTTGTTTGGAAGTCTATTTTGTTAGATAGTAGGATAGCTACACCAGCTTGCTCCTTAACTCAATTTGATTTGAAAAATGTTTTCTGAAGTATGTTTCTTTTATGTAACAAAATGGTGGATCTCATGTTTGTATCCAGTCCATTAGGCTGTGTCTTTTTATTGGCAAATAGAGTCCTTTGATATTGAGGAATATTAATAATCAATGCTTGTTAATTCCTGATATTTTTTTTCTGTGGTGGTAGTGTGTGTGTGTGTGTGTGTGTGTGTGTGTGTGTGTGTGTGTGTGTGTCTTTGTGTTTCTCTCCTTTGGGTTTTTGGTGGTATGATATTATCCTGAATTTGATGTTTTCCTTCTAGTATCTTGTGTAGGGCTATGTTTGTTGATAGATATTGTTTAAATTTGATTTTGTCCTGAAATATCTTTGCTTTCTCCATGTCTGTTGATGAGCAGTAGTCTGGACTGACATGCATGGTCTCTTGGAGCCTGAAATGAAACATTTCAGGTCCTTCTGGATTTTAGTGTCTCCCAAGAGGAGTTGAGTGTATTTCTAATAGATCTACCATTCTAATAGATCTACCAAAGGTGTTACTTGGCCTTTTTTTCTTGCCACCTTTAATATTTTTCTTTGTTCTGTATGTTTAATGTTTTGATTATTATGTTACTAGGAGATTTTCTTTTCTAATCCAATCTACTTGGTGTTCTCTAAGCTATCTTTATTTAGGTTGGGAAAAATTTCTTCTATGCTTTTGTTAAATATGTTTTCTGGGTTTTTGAGTTGGGCTTATTTATTCCCACTGTTCTTATGTTTAACTATTTTATAGTGTCCCAGATTCCCTGGATGTTTTGTGTTAGAAATTTTTTAGAATTAACACTTTCCTTGGTGAATAAATCTATTTCCTCTGTTGTGCCTTTTCTTCAATTTCTTTAAGGAATTTGTTCATATTCTCTTTAAGGAACTTTAATATGTTCATAAAGTAATTTTAAAATCATTTTCTTGTGCTTCAGCTGTGTTAGATTGTTCAGGTCTTGCTGTTGCAGGACATCTGGACTCAAGTTAGACCATGCTCCATTTTCTATTAATGACTGTGTTCTTACACTGGCATTTAGATATCAGGATTTGGGATAATTTTAGGTCTAGGTATTGAATCCTGAATTTGTCTTCATTGGATGGGTGTTTTGTTTCTTGGTTTCTGTTTTTCTCTGGTCTTCTGACCTAAATGGCCAAGGTTTCTGGTGACTAGCATGTGGTCAGATTCAGTAGGTTGTCCCTATTTATTTTCTGGGATCTATGGGTACATAGATCTGACCTGGCCTTTGTTAAGGTCAGAGTCCTCATTTTAATTTCTAGACTAGGATATGAAGACCAGAAGAAGTGATGCAGACTGAGGTCCCTAGATCAGGTCTGGCCTCTGGTATCCCTAGGACAAGCCTGGCCTCCAGTACAGCTGATGGCAGCTGGAGTACCGAGATCCATCCTATGTTCAAGTAAGGCTTAATTCTATTGAAGTTGTAGAACTGGGGTTCCTAGCTCCAGACTGGCCTCTGGGTTTCTAAGAGCAGCATGCGCTTCCAAAAGTTTTCTGGGACTGTGACTCTAGAATGCACATGGGAAGGGTTGCTGCCTGATGATTCTGGACATCATTTAAAGAAGTGTTAGCTCGTGGTAGATATCTTACCAGCGGTTCCTTGATCCTGCCTGTTCTCTGACAGAGTCAAAGGCTTCTTCTAAAGTAGTAGATCAGGATATGGGGCCATGGGGTAGGAGTGAAATCTGGGGTTTTTGAGCTGGCTTAAAAGGGTTTAGCAAGTGGTGGGCAGTGTATTCTCTGGGGTGCTTAGGACTGCTCTAGTCTCCTATACAGCTGTCGGAGCTTGTGGACAATAGTGTTAAGAATCCCAGATTTCAGCTGAGCGATGGTGGCGCATGCCTTTAATCCTAGCACTCGGGAGGCAGAGGCAGGCGGATCTCTGTGAGTTCGAGACCAGCCTGGTGTACAGAGCTAGTTCCAGGACAGGCTCCAAAGCCACAGAGAAACCCTGTCTCAAACCCCCCCAAAAAAAATCCCAGATTTGATTTCATCTAATGTTAATATTTCTGTTTCAAACGGATACCATTGTGATAGTGGAAAATTCTAGAAAAAATTCACAAAATATAAATGATGAAGATCTAGGATTTAGAACATGTAATGAACTAAAACTTTAACACAAATGCTAAAAGTTTAAACTTTAATAATGAAATGACATGTATAGTCACATTCTCAAAGATACATAAATGAAGTATAACTACATTAAAATGCATATTGACATTTTGAAAGAAAAACTTTCACACAAAAATAATAGAACACAACTTTATGCCAGAGGAAGTCATCAATTTACACTATAGATGGTTGTGAGCTACCATGTGGTTCCTGGAAATTGAACACTAGATGAACAGCAGGTGTGCCTAACTACTGAGCTTACATGATCCCCCATGACAAAGGACAAGAGCAGGTTATCCAGGAGGAGTCCCTATGGGGGCCCAGTACCCAGAGAGTAGCAAAAGTCAGAGCCAGACCAATGATCTACTGCAAAGAACACTTAGAAGAAAAATTGTATGGACTAAAAGATACACTCTGTCACTTACTGGGCCACACCTTAGCCTCCAAAATGAAATTTTCTTTCTCTCTTTCTTTTTTTTTTTTTGGTTTAAGGCTATACTTTCAAATTTTGTTTGTTTTTCGGGGAGGTCACAATGGAAGAGGGTATGCCAAGGAGATGGGAAGATGAGTGTGGTGCGAGTTCTATCTGTATGACATGAATATGTTTTATTACCACTGGTTAAAAAGCAAGGTGCTTTTGCCTATGGCAGGGCAGAATATAGGTAAGCAGGAAAACTAAACTGAATGCAGGGAGAAAGAAGGTGAAATCAGGAAGATACGGTGTATATGCCAAAAGAGAAGAACACTGAAACCTTACCAGTAAGCCACAGCCTCATGGCAATACATCGATTAATAGAAATGGGTTGATTTAAGATGTAAGAGCTAGTTAGGAATATGCCTGAACCATTGGAAAAGTGGAATTGTAATTAATATAGTTTTGTGTGATTATTTGGGTCTGGATGGCTAGGAAACCAATGCTGAGTCTCCATTTACATTTTTGCTTTTATTTTTTTCTTCCTTTTGTTGTTTATATTGTGTTTGTTTTAGGCTATACTTTTAAATTGTGTTTTGTTTGGGGGGGAGGTTGTAAGAGCAATAGGTGGTGGCAAATGGATGGGGAGATGACTGGTATTGAAATGCATGGTTTAAAAAACACAGAACTCAATAAAAAGTTTAAAAATAGAATAATGTATGTACACATATATACATGTGTGCAATGACTGTTAATGAGAAAAGAGGCCATAGAATTGAAGAGAGAAAGGAGGAGCATATAGTTTGGAGAAAGAAAAGTGGAGGGAAAGATACTATAATTATATTTTAATCTCATAAATAAAAAATTAAAGTTATAAAAAGAAATAAAGAACTTGAAAACAAAAAGAATAAATCTAAATTAATAATTAAAAAATAAATAATAAGTTAAATCATTCATTCACACAAATGCTATAGTGACATTATTTTTGACCTTTTCCTGCTATTTACTTTTATTGTTTACTTTTATTGTAGTTGAATGTTTGGAATGTCACTGGTATCCTAAATAGCATAAATATACTCTGAAATTAGGGTGAGTCAGTGGAAACCATGTAATTCTTGAATGTTGAATGTGCTAGACTTAAACATAAGCACAGAGTATTAAACATTAATGTTGATAGAGGGAATTTGGTAGAATTGATACTAATATTATTATGAGGGATCCCATGAAGAAGTATTGAATTGATTTAATAAAGATTTTGTAAGTTTGCAGTAGACTCGGCTTTAGTAATCCTTTTTCACTTTCCCCATGTGAGTAAAAGATAATAGATGCAAATGCATAATTCCTTAAAACATTCTGGTAACTTTAGCTTTTCTATTCTTCTTGTCTTATATTAACAAAAAATAAATTAATCCCCAGGAGGAAAACTTAAATGTTATTTTAGAAAAAGCTGTACTGCCCAGCAGAGAAAGCAAAAACTTAAAAGCCTTTTAGAACTTACACAATATTATTCTGCTTGACTATTTTCTCAAAAAAAAAATCTTACAAAACATTTGTTTATTATTGAAATTACTTCTGTACTTTGAAAAACTTTGAAATTATAAAAATGAATAAGAAAGAAAAGAAAATATTAATCATCTATAATCTTAATTTGTTTGCCTACAGTCTACTTCTTCAATGCAGTTGAAATTAAATTCCATATTAAATGTTATATCTTGTTTTTCCTTTACCCAATTTTTAAAACTTAATGAAATTAAGGATGCAATTAACATCTAGAGAATTTGTGATTAAATTATGTATGATATTATAGCATAAAAGATGAGGCTTAGGGAAAGAATTCAGTTCAGGGAATAAGTTGTCAGAAGCGAAGATTTGGAAAGGAATTTTTTACAGGTTATAAAACACTGTTCATTTCATTAAGAACTCCTGAGTTCCAATAGTGCTAACTATATACACATGGATGTGGTGCCATTGACTGGCACATTAGATAACCTATTAGTGTTCATACCCCAAAATTTAAGCAAGCCTTTGTATTAGTCACTGTTCTCTAGAAGAACAGAACATATCAAAGTAATCTTTAGAGAGAGAGAAAGCAGGTTTGTTAGAATGGCTTAAAGGCTGTGGCCAACTAGTTAAACATTAGCTGTCAATCAATGGAAAGTCCAAGAATATAGTAGTTGTTCAGTCTATGAGACTGGATGTCTTAGCTGGTCTTCAGTGTATACCAGAGTCCTAAAGAAGTAGGCTTTAATGACAGGGAAGGAATGGGCTTGTAATGAAATTGAGAGCAAGCAAATAGACAACAAGATTCCCTTTTCCATGTCCTTTGTATAGGCTGTCTGCAGAAGGTTATGGCCTAGGTTAAAGGCAAAACTTCCCATATCAAAAGATATGAATTAAAAATATATCTTCTCACTGAGAGATCCAGGTTAAAAGTGGATCTTTACACTTCAACTGATAAAAAAAAACCTTCCCTTACAGCAGGTGTGGCCAGCCATTTGGGCTTTAGGTAATTCCAGACATAGTCAAACTGACAACAACCAAGAGTGCAATCATAACTTCCCATAAGTCCTCCTCCAGATATAGGATCCTGGTAGCCATTACTCGATCCCTGCTGATATTATGACTGTCTGGTCTTGCTTGTGCAGGTCTTTTGCAAACAACCTACTACAATAACTACTACTGATGGAAATAAAAATAAATAATAATTAGTAAATAATAGTATAAATAAAATAATAAAAAGAGGACATGAAGTCAAGGTAGAGATGTATTAAGGTGTCCCAGGGAAGTTGGAAGTGAGGGGAAGTAGGCAATATGAAAATACATTGTATGAATGCATGAAATTTTGAAAAAAATCAAATATTATACAAAATATATCTGCTTTATAACTAATTCTTAAAGAAATCATATCAGATAATCTACTATATGTAATCTATACAAGAAAATAAACTTTACCTGTGGATGAACACTAATTAAAATAAAAACATTTCAACATATATGTCTATATTTTGCAGGTTTGTAATTATAGGTTTAGTAGGTTATTCCATGAATCAAATACCAGAACCACCCTTCATTTGTACAGGAAATACAAAGGAAAATAATGAAGGTTATAAATAAGATTAAGAAGAAAAATTAAGTGAATTTAGCAAGGTATTTTCTCCCCAGCACCAGAATTTATTCCTTTCCAATTAGATATGGGTGTAGCTGGATAGCTACAAAATAGGGGAAAGTTTTTACTGTTTCAAATTTGTACAATAATAGAAAAATAACAATCATTAGGAATGTACTGCACATAATAGTTAGGCTCAGACCTCCTGTTGCTGATGCAGGAGAATGATATAACCAAATTAAATAAAAGACCCTACTTTTATTCACCTCTCAATTCTACATTCAAAAATTAAACAATATTTCTTATTTTGCATGAAAGGACAATATTTCACTTACAGTTACTTTTTTAAAATGCCAAAGATTGTTGATTTTTATGAACAAATAAAAAGCAAAATTAATATATCTTAGTTATAGGTAAAATCAATAGAAGCCTCATTCAGTAGCATTAGTTCATTAAGGGAGAACCTTTGAGAACACCCAGTACATGAATTAGTGGTATTTAAATCAGCAAAACGTGTATGGGAAAATACACAAATGTTCTCATCTTATTTTTCTTTATTTATTGATGGTTTTATAAGTGGTGTGAATATTTTTATTTTATTTTTTTGATCCAGGCCTAAACATGTTGACCTGATGTACAATTGTGATGCTGCAATCTACTTTTTCATTGCTTTTTTGCCTTTATCAAGTGGTGATACAAATACAACTTACAGGGAGAATGCCCCTGATTCATATTCCAGGTAAAAATACAGAATTGTAGGAGTAACCATGGTGGAAGTTTGAGGGAACTTGTCCCATTACATTCACAGTCAAGGACAAAGGCATAATGAATAAACACACTCTTTCTTCCAGAGTGCTTTGTCTGTTATTAACAGAATTCAGAATCATTGCCTAGGGAATGATGGGAGAACCTTCCCATCTAAATAGATGTAATCAAGATAATCTCCCACAGATAGCTCCACAAGCCAGTCTGAACAGATAACCTTAATTGATAATCTATTCCCATGTGATTCCAGCTTGTCAAGTTGACAAATCTAGGCATTGCTATATCTGTAGATACAGTTAATAACTGAGTTAAAGTTGTGAGTAAAGATCCTTTCTGGGGGGTTAGTCACTTATGGAAAATTATACTAATTACAATATCCTAGGAGATAAAAATAGCAAAAGAATCATGAATTCATAAACCAGGAAAGGATATAATAGACTAGATTCATTAGAGCATCTTTTATTGAGTTTTAGTATTCATTGCCCATTAGACTCTGAGAATATGTAGCAGAAAATAATAGAGATACCGTTCCTGCCATGGATTTTGCACACTTGATCCATTCTTTTTTTTTTTTATTGAGAAAAGGAAAAAACAAACCTCCACCTCCTCCACGCCTCCCCTTTCCCTCCCCAGCCTCCCATTTCCCTCCCCCTCCTCCCACCCTTCTCCCCCTCCTCCAAGCTCCTCTCCCCCTCCCTCTCCAGTCCATAGAGCAGTCAGGGTTCCCTGCCCTGTGGAAACATTTTCCTTTGTTTAAATAAAATGCTGATTTCTATTTAAATGTGTTTTACATGATCCACCTGTTTCCTTGTTCTTTTCTGTCATCTTCCTTCTGTATCACATGTTTCTTTGGAACATTTTGAGAAGTGGTATTTAGACTCACCTACTTTGCTTTTTTTTTTTTTACTTCTTTTACTTCTTTACCTTTTATTCCCATGACTCACAACTTTAGTCTGAGAGTTGAATAAGGGTGGGACCTTTATTTTTCTTGAACTGGAATAAGGGAGGCTGAGCTTAGTATCCTCTGGAACCTAAGGGAACAGGGTCCTGTCTGAGTTACTGTGTATGAGTGGTCATCTTGAGCTGGAGGAGTAAATGGTTTAAGATGTAACAGGTGAATCCAATGAGAAATTCCCTCAAGCTTGGCTGCTGTGGGAGTCAAAAGAATTACTCTGAGGGGACCCTGCCATTTAAGGGAAAAGGGTTAGTGATGTTGGCCTGGGGGAGAAAATAATACCTGATCTCCTATTTTAATCAGTGGTGGGCATGGGCTAGCACATGGTTGAGGTAATGAGTGGTCGGTAAATTCCACAGTAGGGCGTTTAGGTGAGATAATAGGGGAGTAAACAGGTGATCAGGAAGGGGAGAGGTTTTAGGTGAGAGGCTGGGGTTAAAACTGGCTGCCCACACATGAGTTCAAAGGGTGAGATGAAAAGGGGGCATTTGAAAAGGGCCCTAAGCCTAAGGAGGGCCAGAGGCAAGAGGTTTACCCAGTCAAGGTAAAGTTCCTGTGACATTTTTACAAGAACATTTTTTAAAGAGTGGTTAGTTTGTTCTACCTTCCCTGAAGACTGAGGGTGGTATGGGATATGAAAATGCCAAGAAATGTTTAGAGCCTTTGAAAGGTTTTGGGAAATTTGGGAAGTGAACTCAGGGCTATTATGTTACTGAAGAGAGGTTGGGATTCCAAACTGGGGGATGATTTTTGGAGAAGAACTTCAGAGACTGTGTGGGCCCTTTCATTAGTGGTAGGAAATGCTTCAATCCACCCAGACATTGTATCCACCAACACCAGGAGATATTTAACTCTTTTGACTGTGGGCATATGAGTAAAATCCAGCTGCCAGTCAGTTCCTGGAAGGGAGCCCCTGGCCTGGTGGGTAAGAAAAGGGAAGCTACAGTATTTGGTCTTGGGATCTGACTTTTGGCAGATTTGACAGGAGACAGTGATAGCTTTTAGGAACTTTATGTCCTCATGGGTGGGTTCGAGGTGAGCCTTAAAAAATGAAGTAGAGCTTTGTTATTGGGATGAAAGATCTGATATAGGTAGGACAGAATTTGTTGGGTGTCAGTGAGAATGTGGGCTGTACTGTATGGACCCCCTGAGGTTATTGAGGTAGGTCTGGATTTGGAATACTGCTATTTTAGCTGCCCTTGGTAATAATGGAACTGTCAGTCTGATGAGACCGACAGTGAATAATTCTTATAGCTTTGGGGAGATGAGCGGCTTTTAACAGGTCCATAATGTAACCTGAGTTAGTTATGGATCCTCCTTTCATTGTAAGAAGCCCACACTCCTTCCAGATAGCCACGTGGGACAGGAGGATATGAAAGGCATATTTAGAGTCTGTGTAAACATTTAAAGATTGTCCCTTTGCTAACTGAAAGGCACGAGTGAGAGCTATCAGCTCAGCCTGTTGATTAGTGGTATGGGCAGGGAGTGCCCATGCCTCCACTATCTCAGTATCCAATACTATGGTATAGCCAGCTCTATGGGTCCCATCACATAAAAAGGAGCTGCCATATGTATACCAGTTATAAGTGGCCTGGGACAGTTTGCCCTCCTGTATATGTGTGGGGTAGGGCAGTAGATCCTCTAGGATATCAATGCAGAAATGAGATGAGGAATCATTAACATTAGGTTGAGGTAGGAGATTTGAGATATTAAGGGGTGGACAGCATTGAAAAGTGAGTGCGACATCTTCTACCAATGCCACCTGGAGGGAAAGAACTTGGGAAGGGGGTAGGGTTTGTAAGCCTTTGTAAGTTAAGAGGTGGGACAGATTATGGTGGGAGAAGACAGTGGTGGGTGACCCAAAGGTTAGTTTTTTTGACTCATGAATAAGAAGCTCAGCAGCCGCCAAGGCACATATGCAGGGTGCCCAGCCCTGAGTGGTGAGGTCCATCTTCTTTGACAGGTATGCTACAGGGGCAAAAGAAGGTCCCAGTTGATGTCCTAAGACCCCAAGGGCATATCCCTCCTTCTCTGCTACATAAAGAGAAAGGTGGCAAGTTAAATCCGGAACATGAAGAGATGGAGCCTGGATAAGGGCCTGCTGGAACCTCTGGAAGGGTTTGGTAACAGGATTGAGAAGGGGCTCGTGCAGAGAGCTGAGAGCTGCTTCATATAAGGGGCGGGTGAAGAGAGAAGAAAAGGGGATCCAGGAATGCCCAGGCGAACAGTGAGCAAGGACAGAGGGATTAGCCTTATAGATTACATAGAAAAATGCTTGGATGTAAGGAATCTCTTTCCATCTGCCTGTGTGTTGGCAGAAGTTAGATTGTTCCCATAAAATGTTGGGATTAAAGGTGCCATTAGGCGGCCATTTAAAATTCCCTTATAAGGCATATTGAGTCCATTTTTTGGAACAAAGATGGATAAGTGTGGAGGTATGTAAATAAGGCATTAAGGCCTGAGGCTGTAGGGCCTCTAAAAGGCATCCCAGTGGGTAGGCCCTATTGATAGGCTGGGAAGGCTTGCTTCCCATGGTCAAGGCCATGAAAGCCCATGAAACAGTGGCACCTCAAGGCCTACAACGGGAACATCCTCCGATGTAGGCAGAGTGCAAATCGATGTGAACACCCAGGACTTGTGGATGTCATCTGCCCACGAGTGGGGTGGTAAGGCCTAGCTGGATCTGGATGGGTGACTCAGAAACCAGAGAGGCCAAGGGCCTCTCTGAGCGATGGTTACAATGAGGAAAGAAAAGAAAAGAAAAGAAATGAAAAAAGAAAAAAAAGATGAAGATCTGAAGGACCTTGGGCCTTCAGTCACGGGTGGGCTGGCTGCTGGCCACGCGGTCCCAAACACGAAGGGGAGCAAGCCGAAATTGAGTTCCAGCAAAGGGAACAACTGAGGCCTTGAAGACCGTGGTTGGGAGCAGAGGGTTGCTGGGAGCTCAACGGTCAATTCCTTGGGTTCAAAGAAATGGTTAATCCGGACGAAATAGGAACACTCACCATTAGAAGCCGGTGTTGTTCGGAGGGACCCCGCTCAGGCAGATGGAACATGTGAGTCGTTTTTGAGAAAATTCCCGGTTGCAATTCCCCTCCCAAGAGTCAGAACTGGTCCGGGTCCCAGGATAGGGGCTTGGGGTGGAAATTCTGGCCTTGGGGATAGAGGCCTGGGGCAGGCCTCTTGAGTCCGCACCTCAAGACACCTCTTGAGTCCGGCACCAAATAAAAATGTCTGCCTGAAATAAGGAGAGAACACGAGGCATGAACAAACCCATGTGTAGGAGTTTATTAAGAGGATTATGTCCTCACGAGCTTGGTGAAAACGGTGTGGACAGAAAGAAGAGAAGAGCACATGGAAATGGCTTCAGAACCCGGAAGTGCAGCCTTACAGGTGGCTAAAGGAATTACAGTCTTTCTCAGGGAAGAGCACACCAATTGATTATACACTATCAAGTGACCAGTCCTAAAAACATATATTCAAGCAACATCATAGAAGCTGAGCAAGATGTGTGTGTATGAGCATGTGCACCAAAAGGTGTCTAATTAGTAATGGTATTTTGTAGTCTTATTAATTAGTAGTAAGCACAGAAAGAGGGAGAGGCTGATAAGAGGATGATAGGGGAATGAATATGATCATACTGCATTATTAGCCTATAAGATTGCTAAAGACGACACATGCTGAAGCATCTGGTAAGAAAGTGACTGGATGAAATGTTGTTAATAACCAAGAGAAAATAATTAAGAGCTTGGCTTTTCTGTATCAATATTCTGATTAATGGATTAAAAAGATAGATTGACATAAACTGCATCAGCATTAATTTATCCAGGTATGTCAGCATTCTATTATACAGTTAATAGTTGCAAGAGGAGATATACATAGACATTATTACTCTCTGAGAATCTACATGCAGTTAATGATTTCTGAGGAAGGGAGAAACATTTTGCTCAATAGTATTGTAGCCTCTGGCAAGTTTCCATGATCCTATAAATAATATTTTTCTTCACCCATGCTCATATAAGTAACCCTCACTAAATCATTGGTACACACATATACACAAATCAAGAAAGAAAAAGTGAGTGAAAGGGTCTAGTTACTAAGAGGAAGGAGATGAGAAACAGGGGGAGGTTGATAACTGAGAATAGTAAAGGAATGGATATCATCGAAATATATTATATACATGTAAGACATTGTCATAATAAAACTAGTTATTATGTATAACTAATATATGTTAATAAAGATCTTAAATACTAAATTTTTAAAACTATATCTTCCATTAATTATTAAACTGTTAGAAAAGAACCTTCAGGGATGAAATATATGACATCATGAAAGAGGTTGAATTGTTCTTCCTTTATGCCCTCCTATCACCATAAATTTACACAGAAGTTAGAATCTATGCATAGAAAATACAGAATTTCACCAACTATAGACTTGGTCAGTGCCACGATCCTTCCTCTTAACCTCTAAGTTTTTGAGAAATATATTTCTATTGTTAATGAAAAAGAGTATGAATATCTTTCAGATATCAGCAGGTCTAGAGATTTTAGAATGCATACAGTATTACTAAAAACATTATAGACAGAATAGGTTTAGAGCATTAGTAGGAGTGCCTAATGAATAGCAATTTTAGCATATTATTCTGAGTTTATTAGAGAAAGTGGCATTGCCCTTGAAATGATTTACCAGTAAAAAACATAAATGAGAATAAAGAGAGAAATACACTTCTAACAGAACCATAAAATAAGCTGTAAAGGTATTAGACTTGTTTCATATTGGGGTGCTAAAATTATTAGTAATTGTGTGTTGTACATGATAACAAAGTAGTAGTTTTTGATATGTGAAATGACTTTTATGTATTTAACCAGGATGGCATGACCCTTACATTAAATATGGAACCAAGGGCTACCCACTTGATTTGCATGCTTTTTTTTTTCACAGTTCCTCCCAAGTTCACTCTGGAGGACCAATGAGTTTATTTGGCTTTCTTACAGAGCATAGATAATGGGTTACTTAGAGGATCGTGGGTGTTCCCACTCCAAGAAAGGCCAAACTGGAAAGTCTTTACAA
>NC_022026.1:4483356-4488217 GCF_000317375.1 Microtus ochrogaster | reverse complement strand
TCATACATGTGTCTTTCAAGAAAGGTAAGTGAATATGGTTAAGACACTGCTTGTTAATGTTGTATGACATAAAGACTAATGAAATAGTCTATGGAGATCTAAATATAACTTCTTATGTATGAGGGAGAATTTTTTCAGACAGAATGTTGATAAAATGCGACATAGAATATATTGACTTATACATGAATATATCTATATTTATATATTTGTATATGATTTTCAAACTACAATAATTAACAATTTTAATAATAGAGGGTATAGGACATAAATTCTTTTATTGATGTACCACGTGTTTAATGTTCTAATATTCTCCACAGTGTATGTCACTCAAAGTTTAATATTAGGAAATTAAACTGTCTGAAGGAAGAAATGTGGAAATAATCATCCTTTCCCTTAGAAAGTTTAGTATAATGGATTTCATTCTTTTACATGGCTGCTTTGATTTATATTTGGACTTATTAAGTGTTTTATCTGAGCATAGGGTCTATCAAGTGACATTTTTAAGCCAATTTGTATCAAAGACTTAATACATTTGAATCTTTGCATGTGTGTCAAAATATTCATGCCCATTATAAATTTCTTCTGAAAATAGCATAATGGGCACTATGAATATAAAAATTCAGGTATATCAGACTTAAATTTAGGAAGGTCTGTGCACATATCATCTGAGTCTTGATATTGATTCTGGCTGAGAAATTGATTAATTTGGACAGATCTAAAGTTAATCGAGAAACTTTGCTGCACAGGTATAAAAGCAAACTATCATCATTTTACTTTTTATGTATTTTTAACTTTCTTTGTATTTATTCTTTGTGTCTTTCACATCATGCCTCTAGATCCCATCCATCTCTCTCCTTCACCAAGAATAAAATAAAATAAAATTCAAGAGAAAAGGGGAGGGCAAAAAATCTTATCGTGGAAGCAGCAGTGTGACACAGTAAATTCTTTTGCCCACACATTTTATATGCAAAATGTCATTGGTCTGGTTCAAGAGCTGTAGTCTCTGCTACACCATCAAAGCTGGCCCTCACTGGGACTCTTCCTGGATATCCTTTTTCTGCCCTGTGTCATGGCCATCCTGCAGCTTTGGGTCCATAGGACCCCAAACTCGTGCACCAGCAGATCACAGATGGGGTGGATATTGGATATACTGCTGCTTCTGTGCCTGGATAGTTATAGGGTTGGTCAGCCTGCCAGCTTCCCATCTTCATCACCAGCATGAGCTCTCCAGCTTTGTCCTGGCTATGTCACCCCTTGCAGAGATTATCAAGGGACAGAGCCAGTTTTTCTTTCACATCCTCAGGGGCGGTTCTCTATAAATATACCTTCAGTACCAGCTCTCCTGTGTTTTCCAGAAAAAAGGGTAAAGGCCACTCTCCTGAATGCTGCAGTTGATGAGGGGCAAGAATAACTCTCCTGCTCTTATGACCTCAGGATACGCTCAATAAATTTTGTGTTTTTAACTGGAACAAGTTCTTAAATTCTGTTTCAGTTATCTTTTAGATTTATTTTATTTAATTTCGAAGCCAAGCAGTGGTGGTGCAAGCCTTTAATCCCAGCACTTGGGAAGCAGAGGATGGCAGATTTCTGTGAGTTCGATGCCAGTCTGGTCTACAAGAGCTAGTTTCAGGACAGACTCCAAAGCTACAGAGAAAACCTGTTTCTAAAATAAAAAAATAAATAAATTTCGATGCATTTATGTGTGTCTGTGTGTGGGTATGGGCATGTGAGTGTATGTCCTAGTGAAGGCAAATGAGAGAATATGGAGCATGATGGAGTCAGAGTTAAGTGTAGTTATGAGCTGAGCTGCCTTCTGTGGGGGCTGGTAATAACTCTTGGGTCTTCTGTAAGAGTTTTTTTTTTTTTAACTGTGAAGCTATCATTTCTGCATCAACTGTTTCAGTTTTTCATGTACTTCCCTATATCCTGTTTTTTTGTTTTGTTTTTGTTTGTTTCTTTGCTTTCTTGCTTGTTTTTCTACTATTTCTCTTTTCTGTACCACACCAAATATACTTCACCAATTGTCCTTATACCCTAGTTTTATTTATGAGTTTATATTGGCAGAGAGCCTCCAACCAATATTGTCAGTGTACAGGGGTATGAACAACAGAAGCTATTGCTAGAAAGCAGCTATGGCAGAATTATTTAAGGAATATGATGAGTTATTTGTTATGAACTATGTGGAATTCCATATACCAGATCATGGACATTATGTATCTTTTCCTTTTTGTAAAACTTTCTTCAAAATATTCTAAATTTCTAGACATGTACAGTCACTGCTTTTCATAGATACCATAGATATTTTGAAAGTTTGCTAGGAAATGTTTGGGTATAGTAGAGTTTTCATCTTGTTTGTACTATAGTTCTTATGTCAATCTCAAAGTTTGAAATAAACATCCAGTAAAGTTATCTAGATTATGGCCAAAGTGGGGGGCATCCAGCTTCATGGCCACAGAGGGTTACTATTGCTGTGATGAAACATCATGACCAAAAGCAAATTGGGGAGGATAGGATTTATTTGGCTTTCATTTCCACATCCTTGTTCATTATTGAAGGAAGTCAGGGCAGGAACTCAAACAATGTAACAACTGGAGGTAGGAGTTGATACAGACACAATGAAAGACAGCTGCTCGCTGGACTTCTCCTCAAGGCTTGCTCAACTTACTTTCTTATAGAACCCAGGATCAATTTCCCAGATGTATCCTTACCCATAATAGGCTGATGTCTTCCCCGTAAATCAGTAATTGATACCCTACAGGCTTGTCTCCTTACATCCTGGTCTTCTGGAGACATATTTAATTCTTTTTTTAATTTGAAAATAGCTTCTTCTTACTTATGGTACATCCTGATCACAGTCTCCTCTCAATTCCTTCCTCCCAGCTTCCACCCATCTCTCCTCTCCCCAAGATCCATTCTCCCCATTTCTCTTTTAACAAAATGGAGCCCTCCAAGAGAGAACTAAATTCAACAAAACAAGATAAAAACAAGGCAACGCAAAAGCCCTCATATTGAGGCTGGACATGGCAACCTAATAGGAGGATGAGTCCCAAGAGTAGACAAGAAGCAGAGACATAACTGCTCCCACTGTTAGGGGACCCACAACACGAAGCTAACAGCCATAACATATATGCAGAGGACCTAGTGCAGACAAATGTGGGCCCCATACTTGTCTGTTAACAGCTTCTGTGAACCCATATGAGGCCTGCTAATTTGATTTAGTGGACCACGTTCTTCTGGTATTCTCCATCCTCTCTGACTCCTATCTTTTCTCTTTGTCTTCCATGGGGTTCCCCAATCTTCAGGGGAAGAACCTGAAGGAGACCTCTAATTTTACTCTTTCTCTGAAGATTGACTGTTTTTCTCTGTAGCTGCTCCAATCTGCTGCCCGAGGAAGCCTCTCTGATGATGACTGGACAAGGCAACAATTTGTGAGTACAGAAGAATATCATTAGGAGTAATTTCATTGATATTTTTGCCAGTCATGGCTGGCTCTATTCTAGGTCTCAGGCCTATCCAGTGTCTGGTTTTTGACCATAGTGTCAGGAGAGCATATGGGCTCTGTTTCATGGGGTAAGCCTCAAGTTAAATCAGATGTTGGTTCTCCACTCCTTCAAGTTCTGTACCACAACTGCTTCGGCATATTTTACAAGAAGGACATATGATTTTATGAATGGGTTAGTGTCCAAGTTTCAGTAACCTGCAGAGTATCTTCCTGTACCAGTGAGATGCAGGAACTGAGGAGTGAAGACTACTTATAGGTACCTGTTCCACCTTGCTAAGTTGAGTGAGTTGTATGAATGTTGTCTTTGGTTATAGGGCCCTGCTGTCGGTTTATTGAAAGCAACTCTCTGTCCTAGCATAAGCCTAGGTTATTTAGGGATCTTCAAAGGACACCCTAGATCAACAACTCAATGGAATAATACCCAATCCCACCACTAGAAGTCTTGCCTAGCTACAAAACATGGCCAGTTTGACTATCTTCCTTTAACAGAAGTCCTCACTACTGTCACCCTCATAGATTCCAGAACGTTTTCACTACACTAGATTTCTACATTGTTCCACAAATGCTGCCCTACATTTCACCCATCTCTCCTTTCACTCTCCACCCAACCTGTCCCTTCCTGCTCCTAGCTCCACCCATCTTCAATCCTCCTGAAAAATTTAGTCTGTTTTCCCTTCCCAAGGAGATCCTTGTGTTCCCTTCCCCCATGGTTTACCTCTTTGTCTAACTCTCTGAGCCTATGAATTATAGATTGATTATCATTTACTCATCTGCTAATATCCATTTATAAATCAATATATGTATTTGTCTTTCAGGGTCTTGTTTGTCTCATGCTCTAGAATTTTTTTTCTAGTTGCATCATAATGCCAATATTTTGTTTTTGTTTTTGTTTTTTGAGACAAGGTTTCTCTGTGTAGCTTTGTAGCCTACCCTGAAACTTGCTCTGTATGTTATAAGGAGAGGGCCACCAGGCTAGCTTACAGCTGAAATAACCACACAGAAACTATTAATTAAATCACTGCTTGGCCCATTAGCTCTAGTTTCTTATTGGTTAATTCTTACATCTCAATTTAACCCATTTCTATTAATCTGTGTATCACCATGTGGCAGTAGCTTACCAGCAAAGATTCAGCATGTCTGACTCAGGTGGCTCCATGGCAGCTCTCTCTTACTCTGCCTTTCTTCCTCCCAGCATTCAGTTCCTTGCCTACCTAAGTTCTGCCCTATAAACTAGGCCAAGGAAGTTTATTTATTAACCAATGAAAGCAACACAAAAGCAACACAATCTGTAGACCAGGCTGGCCTCAAATTCCCAGTGGCCTGCCTGCCTCTGCCTCCTGAGTGCTGGGTTTAATGGCA
>NC_022026.1:4474804-4482971 GCF_000317375.1 Microtus ochrogaster | reverse complement strand
GCCAACTTGCACTTCTACTATGGAATCAATATGGCAGTTCCAAAAAAAAATTGGGAATTGATCTACCTTAAGACAAAGTGATTTTTTTCAATTGACATTTTTTTTCAAATGACTATAGCATATTTGGATACCCGTTTTCTAGAACTTGCTTTCCTTGGCACAATGTTTGCATTCTGTATAACAGCTGTGATTACATACACTTACCTATCATTAAATGTTACTGTTCCATCTTTTTTATTCTCTTGATAATCTCTCTGGGTCTCTTGAGGGAAATACTATTTAAATTTAAAAACTGATTTGATTATATTAAACTTCTTTACATGCTGATCTGACAAAAGGAAAAGAAAAATGGGACCTCCTCACTTTACATTTAAATGCTGTTTTGTGGAACATTTAAATGTTGTTCGTGGAGCATGTTCTCCAATTTTGCTAATCAGATGAGGAATGAATATTGCTCACTGGTTAAACATTGTCCAACTTAGGTTTTGAGGCTATTGGATATAGATCTAGATCTATTATGGCTCATATGACTTTAGACAAGCTACGTACACTTTTTATGGTTTCATTCCTGTATTTGGAATTGGGAGAAATAATAGCTAACATTTATCAAGTACTTAATATGTGCCCATCCAATCCATGTATCATCTCATTTAATCTTTACAAAATTTCCTTGGGGTAATTAATCCTTTCTCACATATGAAAAAAAAACTATTGTTTATACATCTAGTCATATGATCTTATATTTAAAATATTATAACTCATATATATTAAGGACTTCTTATATCCTGAAAGTTATCCTAAGTATTTTAATTCATTTTTGTAATACTTATAACTGCTAAATACATTTTCTGAATGATAATTTCTTTCTCCAAGATTCTGTTTTACCATTAGTAGGAAGGAGATATTGGTATTCACTTTATAAAGTTGAGATAGTTTTGAAACCTCACAAAGCAGATGAGATAATAAAATATGAATATGGTAAGCACATGGTACATGCTAAATAAATAGTAGATATCAGTTAATTTCATCATTTATTCTCCCTGGGTATATTAGACTATTAGGGTGGCTGAAGCAAAATAGCATGAATTGGATGGCCTATGAAGAATGCACATTTATTTCTTAGAGTTCTATAGCCTGTGTGTTATAGGAGGCTACTAGTTAGTTCCTAGCCACTCAGCCCAGAAACACTCAGAAACTATATTATTTAAATCATTGCTTGGCCAGTTAGCTCTAGCTTCTTATCAGCTAGCTATTACATTAATTTAACTCATTTCTATTAATCTGTATATTGCCATGTAGCTGTGGCTTATTGGGTAAAGTTTCCAGCGTCTGTCTCTGGCAACTCCATGGCCTCTCTCTGACTCCACCCTTCTTCCTCCCAGCATTCAGCTTAGGTTTCCCTGCCTAGCTGAGTTCTGCCTCCACTATAAGTCGAAAGCAGTTTCTTTATTCATTAATGGTAATCACAGCACACAGAGGGGACATCCACATCACCTGTGAAGTCCAATATCAAAACACCAGAATATTTAGCGTTTGAGGAAGGCTCAGTTCTTCAAGAGAATCATGGCCTGCATATCTTCTTACATGAAAGTGGGCTAAGAAACTACTCTCCTTCCTTTTCCTTAAGGACCTAATTTTATTTTTAAAGCATCTGTACCCATAGCCTCCTAATAGCTTCAGTTTTTAGTTATGATTTTAAAAGATTAATATTGAGAAAACATAAACCTACAGAACATAGAATTTATAAGATGCCTACATGACAATAACAATTCACCTTGTACATGATATTGTATTTCTCAACACCTATTATCGTTCAGATATTTGCCCTCAATTGTTATGCTTTCCAGAGTGATAGAATGACCTCAGATCACAACATCCATGTGAGACAATTATTTATATAGTAATTGTTTAATTTTCAATCATATTTTAGTAGTGAGTTCACAACAGGTAAATGAAAAAAGCATCAGGATATTTGGAGAAAGGGAAATATTTCTTGAATAAATTGTAGTATATTACTCATGGTACTAATATCAACAATCCTTGTGTGCTTATTATGTGTCAAAAATGTTTGCTGTGTTATATATCTCTCCTATTTCTCTTAGGTTTACTGGGTGTTATTATCACATTTTATTTCAAATATGATAAAATATCTACAGCTGTATTATCTAACTTGACCAATGTCTCAAGTTTAGAAAAGCTAGTTTTCCTATCAGATTCAAATTCCTAAGTTTGTACTTTCTATAACTTTACTCAAAATTTATGTGGTTCCAATCATCTTTTCTAATATACTACTTAAGTAAATAAAACCTCATAAATAAAACAAAACCGTTGCTTTTTCTTAAAATATAAAAATACATTTTATACTCAAGCTCTGATAATACTGTCAAAACCACTTTTTAAATCTGTGAATTTGTGAATCATGAAAAGAGCAGCTGGTTTATTGTTTCATGTTATAGAGATTTAATGTACCTTTAATAGTATTTAAATAAAACATCAGATTTATGTAATAACATTTGAAAACACTGTTTTATGTTCAAATTTATGTTGAAAACTTTACAAACTGTATCTTCATACATCTACTATCCATTAATGTTTTACAAGAATTCTTACCTTCAAAGTCAGAATAATCTTAACTGTGAGTAAACTGAAATACATTTGGACATTATAATATCCCTCTGTTGCTTTGTTTCATATTTCTTTTTCTATAGACTGAGATAGAACTTGTTATATAGCTCATCCTGTTGCAGTCTCCTCAGTTTTAAGATTACAGTTATGAACCGAGCATGGTTTTACTCAGTTGTTCTTTAATTTGACATTATTTTATGACTATATTATGTTAGTGTGTAAAACGCTTCATCTTTATTTTTAAAATGTAGTGAGTTCCATCTCATGTAATTACTTAATTTATTTAACCTGTTTCCTATTGTTGATAAAGTAACTGATAAACTACTCCTCTGGCTCTTTTGCTGGCTTTTAGAACCCTATTCCTCATACTGTATTACCTTGCCCAGCCTTAAAACAAGTAGACGTGCTTAATCTTACTACAACTTGATTTGTCATGTTTTGTTGGTACACATGTTTTGTTGATATCCATAATTTCTTGATATCTATGATATCTTTGCTGAACAGAAATAGAGGAGGCATGGATGGAGAGTGTTGTGGGGAGAAACTGGAAGAAAAAGAGGGAGGGGAAACTGCAGTTCAGATGTAAAATAAATAAATAATATTATAATATTATTTAATATCCCAAGGAGCTAGTGTTGTGGAGAAGGTGTTTTGAAAAAGAATAACTTATTCTGATAAAAATGGTTTGTGATTTCTTGACAAGACATGGTATTCATACCAGAAATTTTTATAGTCAGTGATTAATATAGAAAAGCTATTTTTTGCTAATAAGTTAATCATATACTATTTTATATTATAACCTATTTTTCTGAAAGACCATTTTTACCAGCATCATTTTCTCACAGTGTAAGAATAATTATAACTATATTCTGTTGTTCTCAGAGAATGTACTGCATATAATTTAAGAACTTTTAAAATTACTGAGCTTTGCCTTCTTGCCTCATATGTGATTTATCCTTGATAATGTTCTTCAAAAATTTGAAAGAGTTTATGTTATTGTTTTAAGATGATATATCTGTGTGTATTATAACTGTATGCATCTTTACTGTTTTTATGTCAATTACAAAATAAGAGATGTTAAAATTTCTAAATAGTTTTGCTTTCTCTTTAGATTATGTCAGGTTTTACTTTATTTATTTACATTCTGTTGCTATGAACAAAGATATTTATAATTTTTCTCTATTCATCATTGACTAGTAATTTTATGCCTAATCTCCATCAACCAGCTTTTATTAAAGTCTATTTATACAATTGATTTAGGTACTATAGTACTCTAAGATTATTCACACGATACATTGTTTTTTATATTTTATTTTTAGCAAATTATATTTTAATCAAAATTCTATTTTATCATAATGTTTTTTAAAACACATGTACAAAATGAGTGTTTCAACATGAAAATTTATTTTATCTTATTCAATTCCCCATTATCTTCTCTTTTACTCTTTTCTCTTCAGACTACTGATTTTCTATCTCTTAGTGTTATTTCTACTTTCATATCACATACCCCAGATTCTACAGCTGAAAGAAGCTAAAATATTGATCATTTATATTTTACTCTATTGTAGTCTACTATGTTAATTCCCTTTCCATTTCTTATGATACATGTTTTAGTAATAGTGGCCATATGGAATGAAATTAACATTTTAACTTATACTAGTCTATTTCATATTAATTTCAAATTACTATAAATACCATGCAAAACATTGTTCCTTTATTGATCCACTAAATAGCTGAACTTGTATGCTTTGTTGTACAAACTACAGAAATATTTTGAATCGGTTCACCATATTTGTAATTCATGAAGATGTCTACTTAGAACAAAATAATTACTATAAAAATGTTTTTTGTCTTTACAATATTTATTTATTTTTATTTTATGTGTATGTCTTATATATTTTGATGGATGCCTTATAGCGCATGCATTCTGTGTCTACAGAGACCAGAAGTGGCTGTTGTATTCCCTGCAAGTGGAGTTGATGGGAGTTGGGAGGCTAACAAATGTTCTAGTGTTCTTAACCATGAAGATAGCTCATCAATCCCCCATGCATATGAGCTCTTATATTAGTAAGTGAAATTAATGCTTCTCTTGTCTTTTGCTTTTTAAATTTGCTTTGATTTAATTTTTAATATCTTACCCTTTGAGCTAGAAACATTCAATTTAATACTATTTATACAGCAAGTTTGCTAGTAATAATTTTTTCATAGTTTTTATTTATTTGGAACATATTACATATTTATTCCTTTGCAAAGTATAGTTTTGATTGATATAAAATTTTTATTTCTGATGGGGGCTGGGAGTAGAGGGAAGGGGACAGGGGGAGAGAGAGGAGAACAGGGGAGGTTTGGGGAGAGCTAAGGGGAGTGGAATGGTTGAGATAGAGGAAGGACAGATATGGGAGCAGGGAAGGAGATATCTTTTTTTTAATTTATTTATTTATTGAGGATTTCTGCCTCCTCCCCGCCACAGCCTCCCATTTCCCTCTCCCTCCCCCGATTAAGTCCCTCTCCCTCATCAGCTTGAAGAGCCATCAGGGTTCCCTGACCTGTGGGAAGTCCAAGGACCGCCCTTCATCAGTCAATGAAAGGAGACAGAGACAGAGACCCAAATTGGAGCACCGGACAGAAATCTCAAGGTCCAAATCAGGAGCAGAAGGAGGGGGAGCACAAGCAAGGAACTCAGGACCGCGAGGGGTACACCCACATTCTGAGACAATGGGGATGTTCTTTTGGGAAGGAGATATCTTAATTGAGGGAGTCATTTTGGAGTTGGCAAGAGGCTTGGCTCTGGAGGGGTTCCCAGGACTCCACCGGATGACCCCATCTAGGAACCTGGGTAGTGGAGGAAAGGGTGTCTGGACTGGCCTTGCCCCGTAGTCAGACTGATGACTATCTTGAATATCACCATAGAACCTTCTTCCAGGGACGGATGGAGACAGATAAAGACCCACATCGGAGCACTGGACTGAACTTCCAAGGTCCAATTGAAGAGCAGAAGGAGGGAGAATATGAGCAAAGAAGTCAGGACCATGATGGATTGGTTCACCCACTGTGACAGTGTGCCTGAGCTAATAATGGAAGCTCACCAACTCCAGCTGGACTCGGAATGAACAAGCATGGGATCAAACCGGACTCTGAATGTGGCTGACAGTTGGGGCAGATAGAGAGGCCCATGATAATGGCAATGGGATTTGTCTCTACTGCATGTACTGGCTTTTTGGAATCCTATTCTCTTTGAATGCATACCTTCCTAACCCTGGATGGAGGAGGGAGGGCCTTGAACTTCCCACAGGGCAGGGTGCCTTGCCCTCTCTTAGGACTGGAGGGTCTGGGAGAAGGGTGTGTGGGGGGTAGCGGGAGGGAAGTGGTAGGAGGGGAAGAAGTGGGAATTTTGATTAGTATTATTTATAAAGTAATAATAAAAATCAGCCCTCTTCCCTATGTTTGAATAAAGTTTAGTAGAATATTTTCTTAAAATTCTTTGCTATTTCTCTGCATTGTGGTTATTCCTTCAAGTCAATTCTAAACATGTAGGTTTGTCATGTTTCTTTTGAATGTAAGTTTATTCTTTCTCTCTCTTTTTTCTCTCTCTTACTGTTTGTGTTAATATTATTTTCTTGTTAAAAGGCAAATGTTATGAAAACATGGAATTGTTAAATAAGCTTTTAAAAAAATTCCACTATATGATCTCTCTATATATGATTGTAAAAATGTAATAATATTCTAATATTTGAAATTCCCATCTTGTTTCTTAATTGCTCCTTTTATTTTTTGAGATTATTATTACATTATTTCCTGCTACCCTACCCTTCCTTTGAACTCATCCATGTATCCTTCATTGCTCTCTTTCAAGTTCATGGCCTCTTTTTAAAATTAATTGTTGTTACATACATGAATATTTCTAAATATTTAAATCCAATTTGCTCAGTTGATGTACTTGTATGTATGTTTCATGGCTGACTGCTGGCTTTGTAGTAAAATAAATATGAAACTAAAACTTATCAGGCAATTGGGCACTTCCATTTCTTTGGGCACTGTTATTATTTTTATTGGAAGTATTCCACTTTTCATCATTTATTTATCAAAATCATTTCAGCTTTTCAAATGTTCGAGCTCTTTTATTTAACATTTGAAGAAAGCCCTTAATTACATGATCCAGTATTTTTCTCAGGGCTGTCTGCATGTCTTTGTTCTTTAAACTGTAAGTGATGGGGTTGAGCAGAGGTGTCAGAACAGTGTATGTCACTGCCATCAGTGTGTCATCTCTGAAGGTGTCATGATTCTTGGGCCTCAGATAGACAAAGCAAGCAAATCCGTAATGTATGAACACCACAGTGAAGTGTGAGGAGCAAGTTGATAAGGTCTTATACCTTTCTTTGGCAGAGGACGTCTTCACAACTATGGAGACAATGAAGACATAAGAAATCATGATCAAAAGAAAGCTGCCCACCAACACAAACACAGTTAATGCAAGGAGAATCTTTTTCTGATGAAAAGTGCAGTTACAGGCAAGGGAAACCACAGGTGCAATGTCACAAAAAAAAGTGCTGAATGATGTTGGAGTTACAAAAAGACAAGTTGAATATTATGATGACAATGTACAGAGAAACTGAGAAACCAACCACCCCAGAGGCCATGACAAGCTGGAAGCAGATCTTTCTAGTCATAAACATGGGATAATGCAGGGGCTTATAGATAGCAGTGGAACGATCATAGGAGATAGCAGACAAGATGAAACAGTTGTTGGCTGCCAACCCAAAGACGAAAAACATCTGTGTGGCACACTCATGGAGAGAAATGTCCTGTTCTCTGGTAGCAAGTCCACCAACAACCAGGTTAAGATCACCATAGTGGTGCAGGTTTCTGAAAATGACAGAGCAAGGAGGAAAAAGTACATAGGGGTATGAAGGTTTGTGGTTGAGCTTGATGGTCACCATAAAAGATGCATTTGCTAGGAGAATGGTCACATGGTAGAGTAGAATCACAACAAAGAGTAAACTCTGCAGTTCTGGGAAACTGGAAAAATCCCCACAGAAGAAACATTGTCACTGTGGTGTGATTGTCCATTCTCCTGGTGTTAGCTATTTTATCCCAGAGGTTAATAAGTACTTGTCAAGATTGAGATGGATGCCTAAGTGTTGATATCAGCTGGTCTTCAATCAAGGCTTCCAGTTCAGTGGTCAAGGAAGGTTCTAGTGAGAGAGCCTGTAGAGGGTCAATTAAATACCTGCGACTGCATTCAGTGTCAGAAACTAACATCACAAGAAGAGTGATTCTAAATTGAGAATTTGTAAATTATGTGTATTTGTAAACATTGTATAACAGTCCCCTCCACTCTCCCTCACTTGACCTCTTTCTCCTTGTCAGTCAAAACTTTACAAGAGAAGACAGTACTTAAAGAGTGTTCATGTTCTTACTTACTGAATACAAAAATAACGTCTGTAAAGTGTGTTTGTATGATTTCTCTAATCCTGGTCACATGGGACGTTGTAGTACTGTCTTACAATAAAATGAGGTGTAGGAAAATTATCTGCAGATTTAC
>NC_022026.1:4469215-4473719 GCF_000317375.1 Microtus ochrogaster | reverse complement strand
CCCTGAATATTAACCTTCATCAGGCGATGAAAGGAGACAGAGACAGAGACCCAAATTGGAGCACCGTACAGACATTCTTATAAAACCATCCTATGTTCCCTGTGCTGCCAGAACACAGTGACTATGTGTTTGAAGTTGTACAAATGAGAAAATCTGATAAATAAATTTACCACATTGAAATATATAAAAATTATTTCTGCTTTTGATGGTTATTATTTCCAAGTAGAAACTTATGGTAAATGTAGTGAATATATCTCATAAGATAAACATAATGAACATTTCTTATGGGATAAAATGGTTCCATAATGCATTGAAGATTTTGTATTTAAACTATGTTATACCTTAGGCCTAGGTTTTTATATTAAATTCATATTATCCTTCATAATTGGGAAATTTTATGGTATTGCTTTTCCATTTTTCCACAGTCTTCTTCTGTAACTTTCCTCATCTTTTTGTTTGTGTTCTTGATGGTGCCCCTTATGTCTCTTAAGCTAACTTCATTTTTATTCATTCTTTTCTTGTCTATGTGCTGAAAAATTTTCAATGGTCCATTTTCACATTTCTTATTCCTCTGCCTTCTACAGTGAATTTTCTACTGTACATATTGTATTGATAGGATTTACGTTTCTGTCCTTCTTCTTTTAAATACCTAATTCTATAAATTATAGTTTTCTTGAGTATGAGGTCTCATCTTTAGTCCTATGGAGGTTACTTTTACGTGATTGAAAATATTTAATTATCTGAGTGACTCCAATGCCTCACTTTCACAAAGACATTTATTATTAATTGCTTTTGTTTTGTATATTAATCATGAATTATTTTTTCCTTGCATGTTTGTGATTTCTATTGAAAATTGGATATTTTAAGTATTATAGCAGTTCTATATGACAGCTCTTAAATGTTCCTTTTTCAGAAATATTATTTAATACTTTACTTTTCATTTTACATACCAATTCCAGTTCTCCATTTCTCCCCATCTCTCATCCTCCCACTTCCCCATTTACCACTCCCCACCCACTCCTCAGAGTGGGTAAGGCCTTCCTTGGGAAGTCAACAAAGTCTGGCATACCAACTTGATACAAAATCAAGCTCCTTCCCTCATATCAAGATGAACCAACGAATGGGCTCCAAAAAATCAGTTTATGCACCTGGCATAGTTCCTGGTGCCACTGCCATTCCCCACAAGAGATAAAGCCATGTAACTGTCACCAGCATTCAGAGGGTCTAGTTCACTCCCATGCAAATTCCCCAGATGTCAGTCCATAGTCCATGATCTCCCACTTGCTCAGGTCAGCTGTCTCTGTGGTTTTCCCCATCATGCTCTTGACACCCCTTGTTCAAAGGATTCCCTCATCCCACTCTCCAACTAAGTTCCACAGGCTTAATGCAGTGCTTGGAAATGGGGGACTGCATCTACTTCCACCAGTTACTGGATACGGGTTTTATGATGACAATTAGGATAGGACAATCTGATACAGGGGAAGGCCCTTTCAGACACTGTTTCCACTATTGCTAGGAGTCTTAGTGGGGTTATCCTTGTAGATTCCTGAGAATGTCTCTAACACCAGGTTTCTCCCTAACCCCATGGTGGCTCACTCAGTCAAGATCTCTCTCTCTCTCCTCTCTCTCTTCCTCCCTCCCTCTTCCCCCTCTCTCTTTCTCTCTCATTGCTCTTTCCCTCCATCCCTCCATAAACACTGTCTTATTGATCTTTCATGTTCCCGTCTCCCATCCCCTCCCTTCTACCTCACTCACAGTTTGCCAAGGATATCAATTATTTTCCTTACTGGGTTCCTCCATGTGTGTCCCTCTTAGATTTCCCCTTTTTACCTAACTTCTCTGGAATTGTGCATTGTAGTTTCATTTTCATTTGCTTTATAGCTAATATCCACTTATCAGTGAATAATAACATGTTTGTCTTTCTGTATCTAGATTACCTCACTCAGAATATTTTTTTCCTAGCCCCATCAATTTTCCTGAATATTTCAAGATGTCATCATTTTTTTTTATTGCTGAGTAATACTCCATTGTGTAAATGTACCACGTGTTTTGGTTTCAGCACAGAATTCTACCAGATTTCAAAGAAGAGCTAATACCAGTACTCCTTAATTTTTGCACACAATAGAAACAGAAGGAACATTGCCACATTATTTTTTATGAGATTACAGTTACCCTGATACACAAACCATACAAAGATAGAACTAAAAAAAAATTATAGACCAATATTCCTCATGAACATTGACAAAAAAATACACAATAAAATACTGGCAAATCATGTACTTCTGTATAATATTTTGCTATTTTCAATTGCCTGTTTGGTAACTTTTTAAAATTTTTTGTAGTCATTGAAATTATATCTAGTGTAGCTTAATAGTATGCAAATGACTGGATTATGAAGAGTCTCTTAAAGTCCCCTTCTTTTAAGTTCCTTTGTGTTTGCCAAATAGTTCTGAATCTTTACTGAGATACACCATTACTACTCAGACATGGTTTTGAAAACTGTTTACTTCTTTGATCTTCCTTGAATGACCACACAGCCCTGAAAACACACACACATAAACCCTTAGGGAAATGCGTTCTATAATCTCAAGAATGTATTAAAGATCTATAAGTTACTATGTGTAGGTCATTTGAAAGCTTGTCATTTTAAGTTGCCAGACAGACTAGTCTTTGGTACAATATTTTATCTTTTGCATTAGGAAACAACAATGGCAAAGAATTTCTTCAATTGTTTTGACCAAGGACACCAGAGAAATATATTTCATTTAACTTTATGCTCCTTACAAATGGTATGTTGTAAGTCCCACCCATCTTTGAAGAAAAATGGCCAAACAATGATAATTTTCATGTGATGAAACTAGTTCTTCCACACACCTGCCAAGTTATTGATTTTCAGCATGATTATATGGTATTGTTATCAAGAGCATTGCCAATCTGGCAAAAAGTAGATTATGACAGAGTAAGTTCAAATACCATACATAATTTGAATTATTACAGTGATTCTAGGTGTTTTGTTTCTAAAATAAATACTAGATTCTAGGGAATAGAAGAATATCCATAAATATTAGATTGATTTTCGGAGAGCTGAGAAATGTAATATGACAATGCTTTGTCAAGAATTTCATTGGTTGAAATAGATTTTGTGGATGTTTGTTTACTCTGCTTCACTGGTATCACCTTACAATAGCATCCTTTCCTTCTAGAGATGCTGGTATATTCACCTGATTGAAGTGAAAATATGTTGTGAATATTTTCCACTTTTACATTTTCCAAACATGGCCTTAGTATGACAATGTTTTTTGTCTAAGCTTTCAAGACAACCAATTATTTGCACCTAGCTGATATACTGTGCATTAGGAAAGAAAACAATATCTTAACATAGATTTATCTGTTAACTGAAATAATGAGTTATTTGTGTTTTTAAACTATTTTTTTTTTAATTTCAAGTGTATGAGTGTTTGTCTTCAATGTATGTAACTACTTCATGCACATACCTGGTGCCCATGAAGGCCAGAAGAGAGTTATAAATCCACTGTAACTGGGGTTACAGATAGTTGTAAGCCACCTTGTGGATTCTGGAAGCTTAAGCCATATCCTCTGCAAAAGCAGCAAGCACTCTTAACCAGAGACGCATCTCTCCAATTCTGTTTGAGTTTTACAAGTAAGTTTTAAAGTATTAAAATATTTTAAAAGTTAAAATTAAATAGCCAGATTTTTATTACTGTAACTGATTATTATAATATTCAGTTGACAAGACTCAATACCCATGTGTACTTTACGTGAAACTTTAAGGTTCATAACATGAAAATCAAAGAACTGATTGAAATAGTATTATGCCCAACTACCTTAAGATAATTTATTATGAGTTATTGATATCCTTATCTAAAAATTATCAGAAAATTATTTTAATAACATTTGCCTTACATGTAATCTAATAATGCTGGTAAAATTCCCTTGGCATCCTAGATTTACAATTCAATTACATATTTAAGTAAGAACCACAAAGAAAAAAATAATAATATGTTGTATCTAGGTAATATCACTGAAACATTGATTAGAGAAAAATAAAACAATTGTGGCAACTATTCCTAGATTTAGGAACTTGTGACTTATTCCAATAAAGGATTTTTTTTATTAAGTCTGAAATATTTTAGAATAAAAATGAACAGATTTGACACTCTGTGAGAACAATAAATGAAAACTTGGTTCTTGGTTCTCAATGAATATCATATATGACTTGCATAATATGTAGGTGTGTGTCTCTCTGTGTGTTTTTAAAGACTGAGCTGTAGTAATAGGAGCAGCGGGGCTGCATCCCCAGCACCCTGCTGCCCGCAAGGCTAGCTTTACCCGAAACAATTACACGGACACTGTATTCATTTAAACACTGCTTGGCTCTTTAGCTCTAGCCCTTTTCTCGACTAACTCTCGCTCCTGGACTAACCCATTTCCAATCATGTGTGTCGCACCCCAAGGTGCGCTTACCGGGAAGATTCTAGCCTAC
>NC_022026.1:4466233-4469115 GCF_000317375.1 Microtus ochrogaster | reverse complement strand
CTGTCTGACCTCACTTCCTCTTCCGCCCAGCATTCTGCTCCGTTCACTCCTCCCACCTACGTTCTAACCTATCAGGGCAAGCAGCTTCTTTATTTAATCAACCAATGACACTCCTCCCACCTACGTTCTAACCTATCAGGGCAAGCAGCTTCTTTATTTAATCAACCAATGACCTTCCTCCATCACTGAGCCATCATTGTTTACTCAGCTTGCAGTGTTATAGATAGTAACAAACGATCCTATATTGATTGTTTTTGTTGTCCCATAATAGATGTTCAGAGAATGATATACCGGTTGCGTAATCCTTCCTCTGTTCATTTGAAATCAAGCAAAGTAAGTATATAAGATAAAAAAGTGAACCTTAATAAATAAAAAAATGAATAAAATCATATTGGTCAAAATTATCTTTCTTTATAATTATAATTTTATCAGCAGCTGAAAATAAAAATGCATTTATTAGCATAATTTGTGGAGGAGTTTTTAATTTTATGCTTAATTAGTATGAAAAATATACTATAATCAATCAGTACAATCACTGTTCTTGGAGATCAAGCTTTTTTCTGGTCCCATTCTTTCTCATTTAGCACTCTTGGAATTCTTGCACAGTTTTCCAATGAAATCCTTTTAGAAGAGGAATAGATGACTTTTGTTACTTTAAGAAGTTGTTAGTTTTTGCTTCAGTTGAGCCTTATTCTTTTAAAACTTGATTTTATTCATCATTTGAGAATTTTATACATGTATAAAATGTAATTTTATTCTTCTCTCATGTATTACATCTCCATTATAGTTTCCCTTCCCTCCTGTCCTCCCAGTCCCTCGCCTTCCCCAAAGATCCACACTGTCTCCATTTCCTTTCAGAAAAGTAAAGACTTTGCAGGGATATCAACTACACATAATATATCAAGTTGCAATAATACTAGGATCATCCTCTCAAATCAAGTCTAGATGAGGCAGCTCAGTAGTAGGGTAAGGTCCTGAAAGAGTCAGAGACAGCCACCACACATACTCTTAGGAATCTCACAAAGATAGAACCAAACAATACCAGAAAAAAGTTAATGAAATGATTCTTAATGGTACGCTGGACTTTTAGACTCAAGCCTAATCCTCATCAGAGAAGATTCATCCAACAACTTGTGGAAACAGATATAGAGACTCACACCCACACATTAGGTGGAGCCTGGGCAATCCTGTAGAAGAGTGGGAGGAAGGATTCTATGAGCCAGAGGCTTCAAGGATATCACAAAAACACAGCCCAGAGAATCAACTAATGTGGATTCATCTGGGCTTGCAGAGACTGGGGTTCTATGATCAGGGAAACGGCATGAGTCTGACATAGGCCACCTGCACACAATGTTTCTAGATCACATACATCAGCAGTACTCCCTCCTAGTTCATGCAACCTCTACCATGCCCTTTCTAAACTACATATTTTATTTTTAATCCATAGAGTATTTTTGTATAAGCATAGGCATAGGATCACCTACAGGATTATAGGTAACCTCATACTGACTACATTCTCAAAACTATTTCCTCGCAAACAGCCATCAATTGCCAATAGGTCCTCATATAGGGGGAAATTTATGGGCATTTCTCCTGTCTATGCTAGAATATCTTGATCTTGTACACAAGTGCCTACTTCTTCTTTTTTTTTTTTTTTTTGGTTTTTCGAGACAGGGTTTCTCTGTGGCTTTGGAGCAAGTGCCTACTTCTTAAACAACTAACAATAAAATGAGAGTTTTGCTTTCTGCAACAATAAAGATGTTTAAAAAATCCATGATTTATTTTATTTTCAAGACACTATTTCAATATATAGCTCTGGCTGTCCTGGAACTCACTATGTAAACCAGTTTGGCCTCCAGCTCACAGAAATTCTTCTGCCTCTACCTCCCATGTGCTAGAATTAAAGGTTTACACAATAATACCTGGTACAATTATTTTTATGTACCTAAATTATATATTATACATATATGTATATATATATTTAAAACTATATAATTTAAATTAAGTTATATCATTTGAACTGTCAGTGTTCTTCCCAAGACACACAGACTATATAACAAAACCCCCAGTACTAGTCATGAAAAAAATCCTTTTGAAATTGTTAGTCATGACAGACTAAAAGACTCCTAAAACAATACAGCCTCTTGCTGTTATCATTGGTTGCCTCACAGAAATTGAAAGTAACTCCATATTGTTAAAGACATACGTTTTATAGACAGGCCTCGGAGGATGTAAACTGGATAGAACCTAAAAGCCTACTCACTGAGGTCAAAATATCATAGGACATAATGATACTATGCAACCTGCAAATGGAGGGAAGTAAACAATAGCCCTATCTAGCTATGATGCCTAGGCACGACAACAATGACTATCATGGCAAGAGATTCCTAAGGTCCATCAGTTGTACTCATAACTTTGCAGCCTGTAATAGCTACCTAATTGGATTTAAGGTCCGCTGAACAGGAGGAAAATCTTACCTTGTACTGGAAACATATCTAGCTATCCCAGGTTAGTGAGGTAATGAATCTTAGATGACAACCTACAACTTCCACTTTTCCTATCAATATTATTTCTAAGTATATTCTAAATACTTATACCCACAGATAAGTATAACTCTCACCCTCATCAAAGACGCTTCTCTTTGCATCAGATGGAGACCATTAAAGAAAGCCACATCTTGTCAAAATGCAGTGAAGAAATGATTGTGGGTTACCTGGCTTCATCTGACACATCTCCAACAAAATGCCTATACCTAAGGTTCAGAGAGCATCATAGAAGAGGGAATTTACTGCTGAGTAGTACTCTAATATGTATATATTCCATACTTTCTTCATCCATTCTTCTATTGAAGGGCATCTAGGTTGTTTCCAGGTTCTGGCTAT
>NC_022026.1:4464084-4465473 GCF_000317375.1 Microtus ochrogaster | reverse complement strand
AAAAAAAAAGAAGAGGGAATTTAAAAACTGTAAGAGACAAGAAGGCCAGGAAGTCTGATTTGAGATGTAGCTCCTAGATATGACTGGAAACTTTACTCATGATCCCTCAACTATATGTCTTTTTAGACAAGATCTGGACAAAGAGAACACCAATAGACATGCAAATGTAGAAAGGGGAAAGGTCAAAACTCATGGAGTGCAATTCTTAGCCAAAGAACTAAAGGCACATAATGACTTCTGAGAGAGGGATAGTTTTTCCTAGGGATGAGGCCCCTAATTTATTTTTCTAATGCAAAGTAGTCAGCTCTGCAATCATATATGTACAAGAAATGCTAATTAGACTAAATGGGTTATATGCATATGTGTTTGTGTACATTTGTGTGTTTATGTGTAAAATAACAATTAAAGAGAAAGAGGCCAGGAATCTAAGAGGAGAGAGTGCATGGAAAGGGGTGATGGAAATAGAGAAGGGAGGAAATGGTGTAACTATTATTTAACCTTTAAAAAGATTAAAATTTAAATAATAGAGAATCCAATCCCCTAGAATGTCAGTGCATGATTTGACAGCTATTATGTTAACGCTTAGGAGAACTACAGATTCCATTGTGAGCTTTTATTTTCTGTATAGACAAAAACATACACATACTAAGATATTGTGGAATGTATATTAAGACAAAACAGACCAATTTGTGAAGATTAATTACTGATGGTTAACAGTTTTATAATTCAACATTTGTTCTAATTGTATGAGCAGTTTTTCCATGGAATTTTTTTCATTTTTACTCAGTGACTAGTTGTGTAGCTATGTGTTTGGCCCTTAGCAACCTCCTTTCTTTGTTCTCTTGCTCCTCCTTTTTCTCCTACCACTTTTCTCCTTCTATTTTTCTCTTGCCTGCTGTTCCAGACTATCCTTTTTCCTGCCTTCCTATTGGCCATTCAGTTGTTAATTAGACCATCAGGTGTTTTAGAAGGCACAGTAACACAGCTTCACATAGCTATCCAAATACAACAGAAAAGAATGCAAGACATCTTTGCATCATTTGAACAAATGTTCCACAGCAAAAAAAAATTGTAACATATATTAAAATAATATTCTACAACATTTTCCCTTTTGTCTAAATAAAATAAGATTTTAACTTTAACATAGTGAAACTACATACAACTACAAAAAGCAGTTATCAAGTAAGAATTACATTCACAATATTCAGTCATGCATTTATGTTTAGCAAATTCTAAGAAAACTCTAAATTATTATTATTATTATTATTATTATTATTATTATTATTATTATTTATTTATTTTTTGCTTTTTCGAGACAGGGTTTCTCTGTGGTTTTGGAGCCTGTCCTGGAACTAGCTCTGTAGACCAGGCTGGTCTCGAACTCACAGA
>NC_022026.1:4443859-4463984 GCF_000317375.1 Microtus ochrogaster | reverse complement strand
CGGCTGAAAACTCTAAATTATTGATCTTATTTTAGTGAGTGCAAAGATTTATACCTAACTTACCTTCTATCATAACTAAGAAAAACTGAAATTCTAATTATTTAGTCTTTAACTCCATCAAAGACTCCAGAATGAATTAACAACAGAGACATCTGCCTGAAAAGTCACCTAAAGTTCTGCAAAATTGGGGCATCCATCTTCAGCCAACAGGCCTCAAGTCCTATGAAGTTTCTTTGATGCCCAACATCCTCCTATGAAGTAAATTGGTGCTGCCAGGAGCAGATGTATCTCATTTCATCAAACAGTTTAGGTTATTACACATCTTAAAAGCTGTATTCTGTAGGTTTTGAAGTTTTTGAAAATTATCTGTCTGTCTATAATAAACATGTTTAACCTTGAAAACATACCCAATGTGACTACAAGTGTAATTATTATAGATTAAGTACTAACATCATTTGTTATTTATACAGGACACTTTTAAATGGGCTGCATAAGCACAAGACCCCAAACAAGAGAAGAAACACACATTCAGTATAACAAAAATAACTTCAAATTTGTATCAATATACCAAAATCTATGCCAATGCAAAATATGAGATGAATTATTGTCTTTTTATTCTATATTCATATATTACACTAAATTATAACAACTATCTATAACCCACCAAATAGTCAAAAGCCTCCCATAACCTAATTCTCAGGAATGTGGATGTCATGTTCCCTAAACAGCTTCCTGTTGAAAGTGGGCAAAGATATCTTTAGGGGTTTCTGATAAAATTTCGAGATAATGACCAAGCCATGAGAAGACCAGCAGTATTCTTTCCTGATAGGTATCACCTGTCGAGATTCAGGAGGTCTTCCCTAATGAAACCTGATCCATATTAACTTGGAATGAATTGACAGCCTCTTGTTTCCTGTGGAAACAAAAGCAAAACATTTTCTCCAAAGCATCTTTAACTTCCATTTGGTAAATATATTTTCTGATTTACATCTCAGTGTTGAAGGATTCTTACAATATCTAGGCTGGTTTATTTTAGCAGTTCTTTCAATCCCATGTCTCTTAGCAACTGTCATTTGTTTGCTTATCAACAATCAAAAAATTCAAAGTCAGCACAATACTTACAGGATCCAGACTTCCTGTCTATTTCCTATCTTTGTGTGTTTTTTCTTTTAGATTACTTTTACTATCGCTAAAGACTTAATTTATAAACTGGTTCTTAATTTCTATGATTGTCTATACGCATTTTTTTTCTTTCTTAAGCCTATGTACATCGTAAAACACACTAGAACTACTTTAGAGATTTTTCCATCGGGACCATTTTTTTTTAACTGAATATGTTTTTTTGCTTTTTGTCTTCTGCATGAGCAAAAAACCTGCTAATCAGTGAGACTAGGACCTCCATGTAGCTTTAATGGTCGGCTTGGCCTGCTTCTCGGGTTGGGAAAGCAAAGCCTCAAGCTCACAGCCCAGTTGGAGGTTCGTAACTGAGAGCTGCATTAAGCCTTTTTAGCTGTGGATGCCACTACCTGTGTTACCACAAGTTGTTTTTACTTAGCTTGCCATTTCTAGTTTCTATTTAGTGCTTCAGGCTGAACAGCAGTACCTCTTAAAGGAGCCATGTTCTTTTCTCCTCTTTTTTTTTTTTTTTTTTCAGCTTTCTTAGCCCCTACATGGAAATTCAGTCCCACACTGGTATGCCAAATGTTGTTGGTTTATCTTTTACTCTAGCCCCTTGTTGGAATGCAAAAATGTTGTTGTTGTTTTTCTACTCTTTACCCTTTTGTGGACCAGCCACACAGCTTCCAAATAAACCACACATGGAGGCTTATTATTATTTATGAAAATTCAGCCAATCTCTGTGAGTTCGAGACCAGCCTGGTCTACAGAGCTAGTTCCAGGACAGGCTCCAAAACCACAGAGAAACCCTGTCTCGAAAAACCAAAAAATAAAAATAAAAAAAAATAAAAATTCAGCCTTAGCTTGGCTTGTTTCTATCGAGCTTTTCATATCTAAAATTATCCTACCTACCTTTTGCCTCTGGGCTTTTACCTTTCTTATTTATGTATATCTTACTTTCACTTTAGCTTCTTTTTTATGTTAATAACTTTTATCACACTTTTATTCTTACTCCATGGCTGGCTATGTGGCTGAATGGCTGACACCTGTTCCCTAATGTCCTCCTCTCCTTCTCTTTCTCTCTGATCTCTCTCCCAGATTTCTCATCCTATTTATTCTTCTGCCTGCCAGCCCTGCCTATCCTTAATCCTGCCTTACTATTAGACTATCCACTCTTTATTAGACCATCAGGTTTTTTAGATAGGTGCAGTAACACAGCTTCATGGAGTTAAACAAATGTAACAGAAAAGAATGCAATACACATCTTCACATCATTGAAACAAATATGCCACAACATAAACAAATGTTATACATCTTAAAATAATATTTTACAACAATATTGACCTATCATAATTTATGCATCCATTCCTTCAACTGAGCAACACTGAGTTATTTCTAGTTTTGAGGTTATGTAAATATTCAAACATCTTTGGGGGATATAAATAAAAATTCAAGACAAGAGAGAATATACTATTATTATTTTGCTAAATGGTATTAGTATCAAGTATTTTCTAAATATTTGTGTGTTTACTCATTTATTAATCTGCTCTCAACCTTCACCAGAGGTGCTTGTTTTGATTATGGATTATGGGCAAAAGTAAAACCGCTGATCAAACTTAAAAATATTAGTGACATTGGAGTCCTTACCCATAAAGGGGTGATTTATAGCACCATGTTACCCCAAGAGTCTCCAAAAATTACAGAAGATGGGAAGGAAAGGCTATAGGAATCAGAAGTTAAAGAACTATTGAATGCAAATCGGGAAAGAATAAGCTAACTGACCCTATTTGCACATCTTGACAATGTAAATTTTTCCAATAAATTCTTTATAAATACTTATAAAACTATCATGTGAGGATTAGAGAGATGGGTCTGTGGTTAAGGGCAGTGACTACTCATTCAGAAGGCCCAAGTTCTATTTCCAGCACCCACATAATGCTTTATAACTTTCGGTAACTCCAGTCCTAGTAGATCTGATGCCCTCTTCTGGCTCCCATGGACATCAGGCATGTACAGAGATACATACAGGTAAAATGTACATATGAATAAAATAGAATACTAAAGCTTTGAAAAAACTAATGTGTGGGTTTAGCAAGGTTACATGACAATATATAATAATTATATTTTAGCATAATAGTAATAAAATATATTATTTATCTAGTCATCTGAGAAAACCTAGATGCAGCACAATTATGAGAAAAGAACAGAGAAAAATTTTAAAAATGGGAAGATACATTATTTTCATAAACAAATATCAAAATATTGTTAGTTTTCATCAAATTGATGTATGTATTTAATGCAAGTTCTATTGAATATCATCATGATTATTTTGAAACTTGTGTAAACAAGCAAATGATCTAAAAGAGCTAGAATGACTTCAAAAATACCAAAGTGGGAAGAACTTGTGTCCTTTATTTTAAAAGCTGTCATATACTTGCAGTAACAAAGATTTGCTGGTTTTGGCAGGATAGATAGGTGAATAATTAAGAACAAAAGAGAAAATTCAACAGTGGACTGATAATGCAAGTATGGAAAACTGCTTCAGAGGCGATAGATTAGTGCTTGAACAACTGGATGTCCATAAAAAAGGTAATGAAACTTAAACCTTACATCTTATAAGTTGGAAAGCTTACAATAACACAGTTACGGTAAAAAATTGGGACCAGACAACTTTATAAAATGAATTCAAAGAACTAAAACTTGGGATTTGAGGCAATAAGAAAGTTCTCAGATTGATATCAAATACATGATATTTCCTAAATACCAATAAAGTGGTCTTTGTTAACATAAAAATTACTCCATAATGAAATGAGTTTAGATGTCAGGACAACATATGCCCTGAGAAAAACTTGTATAAAACTCATACTAAATAAAGGCTACTGCATAGTATTAAAGCAAAACTCATCAGACAAAAAATCATCAAGGAATCCAGCTGGAGAGCTGAGCAAAGGGCAAAGATAATGTGAGATGGTCCATCTTGTTAACATTAAGTTAATGTAAAATAAATCTACAATGTGAGTTCCAGATGTTTACCAAGTTGACTATATAAAATAAAAATGTCAACTGCAAATGCTGTTTTGAGAATATGGAGATTCCAAAAAGAGTCAAGTCATTTTAGAAAGCACACTGACGAGATTAACAGAATTAATCATATTTTCTATACAACAAATAATTGGTCTCATAGCTTGTATCCAATCAATCTGAAAACATCTTTACAGAAATTGTGTACATGAATGTTTATAGAAGATTTATTTCTAACATCTATGAACTTCAAATAACACAGAAGATCTTTAGCAGGTGATTAGTTAAAGAAACAGTGATGCATTCAATTCATGAAACACAATTTCAGCATTTAAAATGAAAAATCTATTGATTCACAGAATTTACTCAAAATTATTACCTACACAAGACTTAACCAAAATTGGGCCAATCGGTATTCTATCATCCAAGGGGGAGAACTCGCAAGTTGGCTACACTCTCTGAAGATCTACAGGCAGCTAATGGTTGATAAGGGAAAGATAGACATTATCTTTGGTGGTGTAGCCTCTGAGAAGTTGTGCATGGTCTTGTAAATAGCCTCTCACTCATGCTACTTTGAGTTACCCTACTGAAACTCATTGCCTCAAAAAATTAATTCATTAATTAATTGTATAAAAGTAGAAGTGGGGTCGAGTTGGGAGGAAAATGATCCAGGAATGAGACAAAGACAAGAGATGGTAATGGGGATGAATATGACCAAAGTACGTTAAATACATGTGTGAAAATTTCATAATGAAATCTATTTTTATTTATATTTATAATGGTGATAATTTATACATGGTAATAATCTAATAAGCAATCACCTTATACCTCTAAAAATACATTAGAATGTTCAAACCATTTCAAAATAATATTGGCATGATAGTGTTTATTATTTGAAAGGCATAAAGAGAGAAAAATTGGGAATGGTCTTTTCAGAGATAGTTTATACATACTATATATGTGTATATAAACACCTTACTGAACCTTGCTAGCATAAACAATCAATACAGGTTAATAGTAGAAGATACTATTTCAGTTATTGTCAGAAAATGATGATAATACTTTATTTCTTTGGTGATTTATAATAATTTCAAAGTAGCATTCATTGTATTTTTTAATCAGATTTCTACTAGCTTTTATGTTAATATCAACAATTTAAGACTATCTCATTTTAGAAATTGTGAGGAAATTGAAAATAGAAAATAAACCATTCTCATGAGAGTCTGAATGAAATTTAAAGACTGGTAAAGACTGGTAAAGACTGGTAAAGACTGAAAATTACTAAATATTACAATGAATGAGTCAATGTTCAAATTTTTGTAAAACACACGTAATTAAAAAGTATCTGTTGGAGAGAAGGTATTAAAATGCAATGTAAGAAAATACATAGTTGGAAAAATTGAGATAAAATAGTGGTAACTTATTTTTCCAAATAGACTTATAAATTAAGTCCTTATCACATAAAACAAGGGGAAAGTCAATATGACCCGAAAGGGTATACATTTATAAAGAAGGAAAATAATAACCTAAATTTTATCTAATTTTGGAACAATTCTACGCAGAGCAACTCTCACTCATTTAATTGAAACAGAATGATAAAGGAACTCAAGCAAATTATTTTTGTTCATTTCTATCCTAACTTAACTTTAGCAGAAGTGCTACAGAATGGCCATCTGTCAGATGATTGTATGTAATAGTGGTATACAATAATAGACATGCTTATGAAAGGAACCAATGAGAGTTACTACAGAAGTAAAATTTATAACAGCAATTGCAACAGACAAAGTGCTATAGAAAATTTATAGAAAGACATTTTATAAGTCTAAATTTAAACAGTATATCAAAGGGTGACTTCAGTTAAGTAAAAACAAACCTTATATGAAGCAGAAAATATTTGTTATATGAAACAGTATAAGGATTGAATACTCATAATATGTAAGAGACCCTTAAAACTTAATACCCTGTAAAATGACTACTACCATCATCATTTTTCAATGTCATCTCCATCATCATCTTCATGATCATCATAATGATGATAATAATTATTCAGAAACAAAGTAGCAAGTGTTTGTTCAAATGTGGAGAAATTGCAACTCTCATATATTGCAAAAGGGGCTGAAAAATGATGATCTCACCGTGGAAAATATTGTGATAAAATTTTTAATTTAGTTAAATATAGAATTACTATATAGTCATCAATCTCACTCTTATATATGTAGTTCAAAGAATTGATAAAAAATAAGATGTTCACCCAGAAGTTTGTGGATAAGTATTCATAGAAACAATAGTCTTAAAAGCCAAAAATATAGAATGTTCAAATGTCCATTTACTAATTCATGGACATTTAAAACTATATACTTTAATTCTATATAAAACTAATTCAAAGTAAATCATGATATTCCAATTTATGATAGAACATAAGGGGAATTTAAAAGCAGCATGCCCCATATGAATACTCAAACTAAAAAATGCCACATATTTTCTGGTTAAAGTTACAGGGAATATACAGAATAAGTAAATGTATGGTGATATAAAGTAATTTCTGAGACGGAGAAACAGCAACTAAGAAAATGCCTCCATAATATTGTCTCATAGACAAGCCTATTGAGCATTTTCTTAATTGGTGATTAATGGGGAGGGCTGTCCCATTTTAGATGGTGCCATCCCTGTGCAGGTTGTCCTGGGATATATCGTAAATCAGGAAGTATAGGCCACAGGGAACAAGAAAGAAAGCAACATTCCTCCATCATTTCTGCTTCATTCTCTGCTTTTGGGTTCCATCTTTGGTTCCTACCTTGACTTCTCTCAGTGATGGATGCTAAACTAGAATATCAGAGAAACTATTCTTCCCAAAGTTGCTTTTGGTCATATTCTTTATTACAGAAATAGAAAGTAAACTAAGGCAGTGGGCACAATCTTTATTTTATGCATTATGAAAATATTTGTATAAATACAATCAGCTCTACAAATTTGAGAGTATATTTTATATACTCCCTTTCCAACACTGAAATAAAAGTATGATTTAAAATGATGAATGTTTAAATTTATGTTATGTGAATTTTATCTCAATAAATCACGAGATAGCTGGGCGGAGGTGGCGCACGCCTTCAATCCCAGCACTCGGGAGGCAGAGGAAGGAGGATCTCTGTGAGTTCGAGGCCAGCCTGGTCTACAAGAGCTAGTTCCAGGACAGCACCAAAGTTACAAAGAAACCTTGTCTCGAATATATATGAAGTCCTCAAATAAGGAACCTTAGATGCATGGTTTACCTAAAATTGCTTAATCTCTGTTAATTATATATGAATCTTAGATATGCCAACACTGGACCATATAGTGTAAAGTTAGTCACATACCTCACATAACTTCTTTCTGTCTTGGATTGGCCTTTTCTAAATGATTATCATTAATGTGACTCACTTTTTGGGGGAGGGGAGTTGAGGCAGGATTCTCTGTGTAACTCTGGCTGTTCCAGAACTTACTTTGTAAACCAGGCTGTCTTCAAACTCACAGAGGTCCACCTGCCTCTTACTCCCAAGTTCTGGGATTAAAGGCCTATACCACCACACCTGGCTGACTGATATTTTTTAATGTGCAGAAAGAAGTATTATGACTACCACTGAAAAGAATGAATACAATGAAAAACTTCAGAAAATGAGCCAAGATGTGAAAGACATAGAAATTCAGAGCCATCATATAAAGAGAAAGGAAAGGGGCAAGGCAATTGCATAACCCTCTGCTTTTCCATATCTTCAGTGGGTCTGTTTGCTATGACCTGCAAGTATATGATAAAATGTTAGAACTATAAGAAAATTGTTCTTTGAAGAAGCATGACATGATCTTGATAAAAATAATTTCCAAAATTGTTTCATCAACCTGAGAGAATATTTTGAGCCATTGCCAAATATATCCTTAATGATTACACTTAGTCAATCTTTATCATTGCTACCAATTATTCTGAGAATCTAAAGAATATTTTTTCTTTGACATTTGATGAACATTTTAATCAGTTTTTCTAGTGTTTTCAACTTTGAGCTGGCTTTATCAGGATATCCAGATAGTAACCAGGCAATTACCCCATTAGGAACTTATTTGTCATAAATGAGCTTACTATAAAGTGCTTAATTTATTTTTCTTCTGATTTTCTTCTTCCATTTTGTTGGATCGTGTTTTAAGCTTTATTTAAATATTGTATATGAGTCTAGGGGCCATTGATATTATTTGGTACATTTATGAAAACAATTATAACTAAGTAAACCCATTCTTTCTGCTGATTTGAATACTAACAGACTACTTCCTTTTCTAAACATGTGAACTGTTTTCAAATAGCTTTCCGGTCCACTCCCAGAGGTGAACATATTTCAATGGAGAGTGACAAGATTAAAGTGTATATTCAGGAGATGGGATTCTGCATTCAATTTTTACATATAACCACCAGTTAATGGAAAATGGCTCATGGACAAAAGGCAGATTTTATGCTATTATGCAGTTCTTCGAGTGATTTTTGTATTCTTTTAGGTGAATAATAGTGGATAAATATAAGACTTTGTGCTTTTTATACTATCCTTCATGAAACTTTAGCATATTTTGCAATAAAACTGAGCTGCAAATTTAGTTGTACAAAAAGAAGAAATATAATAAGAAGATAGAAAAGAGGCATACTCATTCTGTATTATGACAAAGTTAAAGATATATAGTGATATAATTTGAGATATTAGCAGATTTTATGTAAATTAACTTTTTAGGTTAGAATTTATTTTTCTATAATTCTATAGTCAAAATCATATTTTGTTCAGTGATACTGTATGAAGGATAAAGTATAGAATTTAATCTAAAAGTATATTAACTTATTGAAACTAGCTTTCAAAATATCTTCCTTTGAAAATATAGTTTACAGAAAGAAATGAAAGTTCAGTTTTGCTAAGAAACTGTAAGATTACAAATTGAATTGCATGTTCAAAGAAAACTCTAGATGTGTAGGGACAGTTTCAAAGGACAAGAATAGTTTTGGCAAAGCATGTTATAGCTTCCATGGCAGGTTCTTTCTTTATCCTTAGGAAAACAAATTTGTATGGGTGGAAAGAAATGCTGTGATTACAGGAGAATATAAACAAAAATACAAAGGAAATATGCTGTAAGTTTTACAGAAGTAAAAGCTAAACAACTTACAATAAAAAAAAAAACAGCATGAAAGGAAAAACAGCTTCCAAGAAACTACTTACCAACTTTTAAACATACATTTTTTTTAATTTCCCTAAAATATCAGTTTTATCCATGTCATATTCCTCTGGTAAAGAATGGTGTAAAGTGTGAAAGTATATATTAACATTATTTCAGAGTGGTCTGAAATAACGTTTTCTTCTTTAATATATACTTTTATATCCATTTACTATTTTAAAGCTATAAGCATACATTTAAGTGGTTGAATTAATAGATTTAAAAGTTTACATTTTCACCCAGTATTGTGAAAGCATTTACATTTTTAAATAATTTATTATAAAATGGCATCCCATTTTTACATTTCAGATTTCTCTATCCCTGTGACAGCCCGAACTCACAGAGTCACTATAATTTATAAAGTTTCACAGTTTATAAACTTCCTTAAGACAGATTTTTATTCTAATACAAACTCATCCATGTGTGCATATTTTATTGATTACTTAAAAAGTTCAAACCATCTCATTCTTTTCCTAGAGCTATGAATAATTTTCTCTTCCTCCCAGAACCTCATAGTATATATCTGTAAAATTAAAGTGTTATTAGTATGTCTTTACATACTTATTTAATACCCTAAGGTATTCTGAAAGATCCTAAATATATATTGTAAAGATTTAGTCTTATGGTAAATTACCACAATGCATAGTAATTTTTGGTGTTTTGCATATGTGTTTTTGTTTTGTTTTACTTTCTTGATACAATTTCCTGCAAACTCGCTGGTCTTACACTGTAATGACAACCTAGAATTCCTAATCCTGCCTCTACATCCCAAATCCTTTGGATTATAGGAATGTGCCCTTACATCTGACTCCATAATATAAAATCCTACTGACCCTATCCTGCAGTTATGCAATGGTTATTGTGTGTGTGTGTGTGTGTTTATTATTGTGTTTTGTCATCAGAGTTTACAGCAAAGGAGTTCAAGACTAGGATGAAAGTGCTAAAGAGTAAAACCCAGTTCTCTATGAGCCAGTATCATTTCGAGAAACTAGCCTTTTAAATATTCAATAGAAAAATAATAAACAAGGAAAGATAATATTTATACTTTATCTTAATTCAAGTTATTTTTCACCTTGGTGAAATGATATCCAATAAATTTCCTAAGATGATATTAAAGAAACTAACAAGAATTTGTATTACCTATATTACCTAATTTAGTGGTTTGCCAACACATAGAGCAAGCATAGACACTAGAGAGGTAACATTGTCTAACTTACAGTTGTGTCTGATAATGATTCTTTTTCAGATTTCTGTGCATCTAAAAGTAGCTTCCTGAAGATAACATGTACCTCTGCTTTACCCAAATATTTACCCAAGCACTATTACTTTCAGACACTTGCTTTGAAACCCAATCTGTCAGTTTGGGTAGGAACAGGTCTATTTATAATTACAGAATCATCCCCTTTGCTGGATGAAATATTCATATGTGCTCCATTGTCAAACTGTGCTTATGGCCTAGTATACTGCAGACATTATCATATTAAAAGATATTTTAAAACATGGTTCATGCCAACCTATTAAAAATGTCACTTTCAATACTGTTTATGAGCACTAGTTTAACACTTTTACAACATTAAGCTACCAAAATATATTTATTATCTACAGGATATTTACAAAACTAGAAATGTAAATGAAATGAAAATGGTTAAACTCAGTCATGTAATGACTGAGTAATGAAAAAAATGTTAATAAATGGTTTCTATCAATTTATAGGAAGCCTTAGAATATGGAAATAAGCTGAAGAATTCGAATTGACAACTACACCTCAGTTGGTATTCCCTGGCACATCCAAACCCTAAATTGCCTTGCTCTCTGTTAAACTGTATAAAGGCAACAATGTATATATTGACTTGTTTGCTATGAATACATTTATCAAAAATTAGGACCAGGATATACTACTCTCTATATTGACATCCTGAGTATGTGTCTTTTTGTTGTTCAAATTAACCAAATGAAATTTTATATAGCAATACACTTATTTACATTTGAATATTTTATTGTGAATAATCTAGATATAGGTGTGACTTTTTATAGAATCCAATACAATTTTCATCTTGCTTTTGCTCCTATGTGAATAATTTTGTATTCGAACCAAATGCTATCTTAAAGAAAATTATGCATTGTAAAACACCTGTAATAATTTTATGGCCCCTGGGTTTTACAAGAATAGAATCATCTACAATGAGGAAATGACATATCATTTCAAGTTATTTCACAAATTAACTATTTTCACACTATTTTGTGAAAAATGTAATTTCACATACTTTTAGTGAGAACATTTCTATTTCTCTTGACTCTACCCCTTTTTTTCTTTCATTTTATTTCCTTCTCTGGGAGCACTTAGGCAATAGAGTCATTCACTGCACAATAGAAGTTGACAGACAAAATACAAGATTATGTTTGTGAATTTTGAACTGAAAAAGAAAAGTACAGTATTATTCCATCAATTACTTTCACAGAAAAATCTTTAAAATTTTAAATTTTATTTTATGTGTATAGATATTTTGCCTACAAGTATTCCTCTCAACCAAGTGCCAGCATTGTGCCCACCATAGACAAGAAAAAGAATTGAGTATTCTGTAACTGGAGTTACAGATGGTTATGAGACACTATGTGGGTGCAGGGAATTGAATTCATGTCTTTGGAAAGAGCAGCTGTAGCTTTCAAACACATACTTAATAGTCACTCCTTTGTGGAGATATCTTAAAAAGAACTACCCATAATCAAAGTTCTATAGTTTCAAAGATTACCTAGTCAGATAATTTCATTTAAATGAATTTTGACTATCAAAGATTTATTGTTTTAGTTGTTTCATGAGATTCTAGAATTGCAGTGTTCAGAATAGCAAATTAATGTTTCAGAAATTGAACTAATTTTTTTCTTAATTCAAATTAGACCTGTTATATAGAAAATAATATGAGATGTATTTGATAGATGACAGATTAGTATAGAATCATTTGAAGTTAACCACAATAGTGAATTATTATATTTCAGTAGTGAATTATAATATTTCACTATTGACGCAATGGCTTAGGAGCCCCTTACAGAAAGTGTATTCCTTAGTGGACACAGTAAAAATTTGCACTATAGAACTTTTCTGTTCTACATTTCAAAAATAATCATACATGTTTAATAAGCAAAAACAAAAATAGATTGATCTCTACAAATTTGACTCATAAACAGCTTGATCTCAATATAAATTTTCTGAATTATTACTGTGATAGAAAATCACTTCTAGTAACATAAAAAGAAAATGCAGAAATATAGTATGATATTGTAATTCTACATTTATTTATATACTAAACAAATGATATTACTTTCAATGGAGAATAGAGTATGGATTTCTCTTCAAATAGTAGTACAAATGTTAAGAATAGAAACAGACTCCTGAAAACATACAGGTTCATATTTTCTGCCCTACCACTAAGTTTCTTGAGCAAATTTTCCAAGATCCTTCATTTCTGAATAGAAAAAAATTCAGATGTCCCAATGTTTAATATCACTGCCACTTAACTATGTTTTAGATCTAAAATGTTCATCAAAGACCTGTAAGTAAATGGCTCTTTCCTCATCTTGATACTTTTGAGAAGTGGTAGAAATTTGGGGTTTAATAGGATATCTTTAAGATATTTGCTGTATTCTGTTGCTTAGGTGAAAGTCGCTAGTTTCACCTATATCCTAAGCAAGGTGATTCTATGAGGACATAAACATTTAGTCAAGTATCATGGAAGCCACTTACAGTTTGCCTACCACAAAAGAAGTATGAAAGGTAAACGTTTCTTTATTACTTCTTTTCCTTCTCTCCAATTCTTTTTTCATCTCTACTTTCTCTTTTTCATCATCATTTCCACTCTGCTTACCCTATACCCCTTGTCCTTATTCTCTCTAATAATTTATTATCAAACTATAGCAGTGTGGTTGAAATATACAAGTATTCCATTCACATATGCAAATAAGGTGCTGCATTGGAGGTGATGTATAATATCAATTACATGTAATATCTTGAAGCCAAATGATTAGTACTTCTGTGATGTGGGGTTCTCCTCTGTATGCTGTGAATATCATTGGTTAATAAAAAGGCTGTTTTGGGCCTGTGATAGGGCTAAGTAGAGCTAGGTGGTGACAATTATACTGAATGCTGGGAGACAAGGAGAAGCTACTGGAGGGGAAAGATGTGAGCTGCCAGCTTGAACCTTGTCAATAAGCTACAGCCATGTGATGATACACAGATTAATAGAAATGGGTTAAATTAAGATGTAAGAGCTAGCCAATAAGAAGACAGAGCTAATAGGCCAAGCAGTGATTTAATTAATACAGTTCTTGTGTGGTTATTTCAGGGCTGAGCATCCAGGAACAAACAAGAGACCTCCTACTACACTTCTGCTTTATTTGAAGATAGGATACTAATTAATATATAATGATTTTACAATGATTTTATTACTGTCTGTATATATGTGAAAATTTCTCCATTCAAACTGCTGCCTTGAATTGGAACTTTACAATGGTGTAACTTTCTTCAAATGAAAATTGATTTTTTAAATTAAATTTTCAAAAATTACTTAATTTTGTTAATATTTATAAACATACCTAAAATATGCCAAATAAAGAAATATATTTAACAATTTGAAGGAAATCTTATTTTATAAAAAAATTAACTTTAGAAATTTTTAGAATAATTTTACTACTGTCTCTATTTCAAATTTTGTACTATGTAAAAAAACATTAAAAACTAGAAAGTCACTTATCAAAATAGCAATGTATCTTCATCAAAGGATAAAAATGAGCAGGTTATAATTATGTATCTAGCAAAATGAAGTAATATACCTAACATTAATTTTAAAAGATACCATTATATTGAGAGAGACCATGAATACATTATAGAGAGTTTGGGGGCAGACAATATCTTAATTAGACATCTCACCAAGTAAAATTTCCTTAGCCAGGAATAGGATACATTTTATTGAATCACTGGTACAAAGTGCCCCATGGAAACTACTAAAAATCAAATACTATTGCCAAAGTGTTTTGGTTAATTTTATAACAACTTGATACAAGTTAGTGTCATCAGAGATGAGGAAACCTCAATTAAAAAGTGCCTCCATTGCATTGGGCTGTAGGCAAATCTGAAGAGCATTTTCTTAATTTGTGTTTGATGTGGGAGAACCTAGACCATTGTGAGTTGTTGCCATCTCTGTGCTGGTAGTTTGGGTTTCTGTAAGAAGGCAGGCTGAGCATGCTATAAAGCACAAGCTAGTAAACAGCACACCTCCAGGATCTTTGCATCAGCTACTCCCCCCAGTTTCATTCCTGTTCAAATTCCTACATGATTTTCTTCAGTGATGGACCATGATGAGAAAGTATAAGCCAAATCATTCTTTTATTCCTCAACTCTTTTTGGTCATGGTATTTCATCATAGCCAATAATAATCCTAACCAGGATGCAAGGGCATTGATTATTATTCATAATGAGAATGTAAGGTCATATTTCTGAGGACAACACATACATATTTAATTTAACAGAGAGGAGTAAAATTGTTGGCTAACTAGAATCTCCACTCCTGCTGACTAGTTTACATGGTACTGGAGCGTATGCTGCACCCTACTGGAAGGGAAAGGTAATCTTATCTCCCATCTACAAACCCAATGACCTACAACAATGATCTGACTTCAAGTTATACTAGTTCAACAGTGGCACAAATGTTATGGGAGTAACCAATCACTTTTTGATTGGATATAAAACCCACCCCATGAAGTGGAGCCCATATATGATACTGCTAAAGTAGTCGAGAATCTTGGACAAGGCAGATCATGAGCCTAGAGAAAAACTAGTACTATTCTCCTAAAGGCACATAGCAATAAAATGAGTCCTAATGACATACTCACATACACAAAGCTCAGTATGTGAATATTCCTTTACACTGTGTGAATATATGTCACCGTGATTGGTTTAATAAAGAAGCTGAATGACTTATAGCAGAATAGGATAAAGTTAGGTGGGAGAACTTGTGTAGGAGTTCCTTCTGTTTTTGTGTTGCTTTCATCAGTTAATGAATAAAGAAACTGCCTTGGCCTAGTTGATAGGGTGGAAATTAGGTTAGCAGCGAAAACAGAACTGAATGCTGGGAGGAAGAAGAGCAGAGATAGAGAGAAGACATGGATTCTCTGCCTGAGATGGACACCAGCTAGAATATCCAGTAAGGCACAACCATATGGCAATACACAGATTGATGGAGATGGGTTAAACTAATATGTAATAGTTAGCCAATAAGAAGTTGGAGATAAAGGCCAACCAGTGTTTTAATAAATACAATTCCTATGTGGTTATTTCAGGTGTAAGCTAGCCAGGTGGCCAGGACAAACAAGCGGCCTGCTCCCTCCAACAAATGGTGCTCAATGTGTGGATGACTGCATCCACATAAAGCATGACAGAACTTGGAAAGTAATTCTAGACAGAAAAGAATAGAGTTAAGCATGGCTAATTGATAGCAGCATTTTCTCAGGTGGGCTCTATTTGCTAGAGGCAAGCACTCTCATTTAAGAGAGGTTTCCTGACTCAGCTTTAGCTGCAAAACCTGCAGCTTCTTAAAGAGGTCCTGCCAAAAAACATTTAAACGATGTTGATAAAAAGCTGACTGCATTTGGTGGCAGGTAACTTGAAATACCATAGAGTTGTGGCCATAAATATGGCTCCAGCAGGTACTTCAGCCATGAGGCTGGAATCCCAGAAAGCTAAGGAATGGGCTGGATCCAGCCATCAAAGCCATAGCTTTAATCCTACCCATATTGCTTAGCAAATTAAAGACCCATGTTTTAGTAATATGAGCATCGGGGCTGTGTCCCTAGCACCCAGCTGCCCGCATGGCTAGCTTTACCTGAAATAATTACACAGACACTGTATTCTTTTAAACACTGCTTGGCCCATTTCTATCTAGCCTCTTCTCTGCTAACTCTCGCACCTGGACTAGCCCATTTCTAGTGTAGCCCACGAGGTGGCTTACCAGGGAGATTCTAGCCTACATCCATCCTGGGTCGGTGCTTCATTGCGTGTGTCTGTCCAGGAGCGGGCAGCATGGCGTCTCTTTGAGGCGTCTGCCCCTGAGAGGAGAGCTGTCGAATCTGAGCTCACTTCCTCTTCCTCCCAGCATTCTGTTCTGTTTACTCCTCCCACCTATGTTTTAACATATGAGGGCCAGCCAAGCAGTTTCTTTATATTTTTAACCAATGACCTTCCCCCATCACCATGTGGTCAGAAAATGAGAGAGAGATATAGTAAAGAGAGATTCAAAGTTGAAGTCAAAAGGTATGTTACTTTGGATAAAAGATTTTGCTTTTGTTTCCACAGGCAATGAGAGGCTATGGATTCATTCTGAGTTAAGAAAAATCAGGTTTGATCAAAGATGACCACCTACAAAACCTCTGTAGGAACAAATGGCCCAGATATCAGAGTTCTACATCCAGAATAGATTCTAGATGCTGCCCGAGATGATCAAGCCTCACAGGATACTACAGTCAGGACTTGATCATAATTCTAAATTTTCTTTAGGTCCCCAAGATTATAAGTGTCTCCAACCAGCAGAAAGTAGTCTGGAAATCCATGCCCACATTCACAAAAAGTGAACTATGGATATTTTCCTTGGTTAAAAAAAAGAGGGGGAAGTGGTGTGGTATAATAGTCTGTATTCTGTCAATTATATTTTAAATTAACACTGATTGGCCAGTAGCCAGGCAGGATGTATAGGCAGGACAGCCAGACAAGAATTAGAGGCAGGTCAATGAGAACAGCAGAATTCTGGGAAAAAGGAAGTCCATTCCTCTGCAATTGTGAGCCTCTCACAGAAGAAGCAAGATGTGACTGCCTTGCTGAAAAAGGTACAGAACCATGTGGCTAGCACAGAGAAGAATAATGGGCTAATATAAGTTATAAGAGTTAATAAGAAGCCTGAGCTAATGGGCCAATCAGTTTACCATTAATTTAGACCTCTATGTGATTTCTTTGGCACTTAACAATTGTGGGAACCAGGAAGCACAAGGACCAGGTAGGACAGAAAACTGCAGTCAACAGAAAACCAGACTAAGGATACTGGGGAAAAGAAGGGTAGAGTCAGAGGAGTTGCCAGTGAGACATGTGAAAAAACAGGAGGTGAAATTATGTGAGATTCTCCTCTGTAGGCTGTAAATATGTTTTATGACTATTGGTTAATTTAAAAAGGTGTTTTGACCTACAATTAGGCAGGAAATCTAAACTGAATTCAGGAAAAAATGTGGAGTCAGGCAGATACCATGTAGCTGCCCAAGAAGCAATATGTGAGGTAACAAACTAGGAACCTCATGGTAAAATATAAAGTAATAGAAATGGGTTAATTTAAGAAATAAGAGCTATGGGTGTGGTTGGCTTCTTTGGTTTGTTTCCCTGGTTTGTATCTTTTAACATTTTAGTAAGTCAGAATTGGTTCAAACAGAAAGAAACATTCAAAATGTAATAGCATGAGACAGCAATATTTGGTATTTTTATACTAATTCTGCATAGGAAATGAAGAAAACACACTAGGCATAATGTTATATTTGCCCCCTTTAAGAAATAGAATATGTCCCTTTTTAAAAAAAATAATTGCCCTGTGTTTGCTTTCTGTCCCTGTTATAAATCACAATCACCACAAACAACTTTTGGAGGAAAGGGCTTTTTTTTTTTCAGGTTCCAGTTGAAGTACATCACCTAGAGAAATCAAGGCAGGAGCTTAAGACAGTAACCTGGAGAAGGCAACTGAAGCAGAAACTATGGAAGAATGCTACTTACTGGCTTGATCAGACCATGCTTTATACAATCCAGGGCTACCTACCTAGGTAGCATTGACTTCTGTGGGGCTCTCCCAAACCAATTCTTAATCTAGAAAATGCTTCAATTAGATTTCCCTTAGGGGCATATGTGGGCATTTTCTCATTTGAGGTCCTCTCTTCTCAGATAACCCTATTTCAGGTAAGTTGAAAGAAAAAAAATTAACCAGGACACCATGTGAACTTTCAAAAGTTACTTATTTATCATTAATCTTAGACCTTGAAACAAATATTTGCCATGAGATTTTATAAAATTGTATGGTAGCATTGCCTCAAAATTGACATGTTCTTTTATTCTTATTTACATTTATCTTTGAAACAAACACACGTATTTGGTCAGTAATGGTGTCCTTACCACACATCAGAGTGTATTCTACATTTTCAGTTTATATTTAAATTTATTATTCTTGGAATAATGTTTTATAGAATTTTGAGTTTGTTTTGATTGGTTTGTGCTTTCAAGACAGTGTCTGACTTAATTGATACAGCTAGTCTCAAACTCTCAATCTTTTTGTCTCTGTCCCCCATGTGCTGAATTACAGCTGTCCACAACCAGTGTGTATTTTCTTTTCCCCAAAAGCTAGTTTCAACTACACAGATTTTTATCAAGAATTATAAGTACCTCCGTATATGTTAATGCTGCTCTATTGAACCAGATATACTTCATTTCTTGATGTTATCAAGTACTATATTCATGTTCCCTCAACCATAACACCATGCTACATTTTCATTTTTTAATCAGAATCAGTTATCTGGCAAAATCTAAAGTCTCATCAATATTATGCTAGTTTTTATTTATACAATTGTCAAGTGTCTTTGTAACTATAGGCACAGATCTTTCACATTCATTTTGAAATGAATAACTCCTCAAGTTGAGGACTTACATGTTTATTACAAAACAAAAAATTAATTGTTGAAAATCTCACTTTCTGTCATACCTCAGGATTCAGTCAGTATGAATCCTCTCAATTCCTAAAGGTTGTAGAGTGATTTATGTATGTATAATTGTATTATACATATATATTTCAGATTGTGTCTAGTGTACTCTAATATCATGGAGCTAAATCTCCAACAAAATATGTACCCCATGGATTAAGAGATATCAAATCTTTGTGTCTGAGTACATTCTCATGTGATTCAACAATGCAAATGTATTGACTGAAGTTTTCTGGATGTAAACATCTCATTGATGAAGAACACTGGGGTTCTTCCCTATGAATTTGCTGGTTAGTGAATTTCCTGATATTTATAAAGTTGAAAATTCTAGAATAAAAGCTATCCTATATTGACTAATGATGCAGGGTTTCTCTGGTAAACATGAATGTGAGAACACTATCAGAAGCTATTTCAGTGCTCTTTGCATTTGTAGGGTTTCTGTCAAATATGGAGTATCTCATTCTGACTGAGGTTATAGCTTTGGCAATACACTCTCTCACTTTTCTGATATCTATGTAGTGTCTGTGCCCTATATCCCAAAAGGGATAAATTCTAACTAAAACTACAAATATTGTGATTAAAGGTGATTTGTGTTGAAATTTTCCCAGATGCATAGCATTCAGAGGCTTATATTCATTGTTACATTGTACTTGCAGACAGGTTGGTCCCTCCTGAATCTGTCCTGTACAAGTGGCATTTTATGATTTGTCATTTCACCTTTGTGTTTGAACTTGCCATTATGGGAAATCTTCTTCCAGCCCAGCAGAATCTGTTCTTCCTTAGGGAAGTCTACAGTCACAACCTTGAAGATCAGTAACTATTATGAGTACATTCTCAAAAAATCTGTGTTGTCTATGTGCAGGCATCACTCAGATGCCCTCTAAATTCTAAATAGGAAATTCAGATCAAGAGAGATGGAGGAGGAGGGAATAAATACCTAACTGAAAACATATTTATGTAGAGCTTCTTCCTCTCTCTGGGGAAGCTTAAATAAGCCCTGTAAATA